>NC_092148.1:10293977-10428977 GCF_045791955.1 Oncorhynchus clarkii lewisi | reverse complement strand
GAAGCTGCCCAGTTCTGTCTGCATGAGTTCTTTCAGCTCCTTCTTGCTCAGTGTGTTACAGTCACCGTCCTTGTCGGCATAGCGATGGAACACCGTGATCAGGGACTGCAAGGATCTCTCCAATTGAGACGGCATGGCTGCAGAGAGAAGGATACACTGAGGAGGGGAGAGAGGGAGCGGGGAGATGGTAGGGGAGAGAAGGAGGAGGGAGATGGGAGGGGAGACAAGGCGGAAGGGGGTGTAAATTAGTGTGACAGATTAAGGTCAAGACTAAGATTGATTCGTAAAACACTGGCTCTGACACTCGCCGGATGTGGCAGGGTTTGCAAACCATTACAGACTACAAAGGGAAGCACAGTGACATGAGCCTACCTGGTGAGCTAAACTGCTTCTATGCTCGCTTTGAGGCAAATAACACTGAAACATGCATGAAAGCACCAGCTGTTCTGGAAGACCGTGTGATCACGCTCTCCGCAGCCGATGTGAGTAAGACCTTTAAAAAGGTCAACCTTCACAAGGCCGCACGGCCAGACGGATTACCAGGACATGTACCCCGAGCATGCGCTGACCAACTGGCAAGTGTCTTCACTGATATTTTCAACCTCTCCCTGTCTGAGTCTATAATACCAACATGTTTTAAGCAGACCACCATAGTCCCTGTACCCAAGAACACTAAGGTAACCTGCCTAAATGACTACCGATCCATAGCACTCACGTCTGTAGCCATGAAGTGCTTTGAAAGGCTGGTCATGGCTCACATCAACAACATTATCCCAGAAACCCCAGACCCACTCCAATTTGCATACCGCCCAAACAGATCCACAGATGATGCAATCTCTATTGCACTCCACACTGCCCTTTCCCACCTGGACAAAAGGAACACCTATGTGTGAATGCTATTCATTGACTACAGCTCAGTGTTCAACACCATAGCGAGCTCATAGCTCATCAGTAAGCTAAGGACCCTGGGACTAAACACCTCCCTCTGCAACTGGATCCTGGACTTCCTGACGGGCCGCCCCCAGGTAACAACACATTCGCCACGCTGATCCTCAACACAGGGGCCCCTCAGGGGTGCATGCTCAGTCCCCTCCTGTACTCCCTGTTCACTCATGACTGTACGGCTAGGCACGACTCCAACACTACCATTAAGTTGGCGATGACACAACAGTGGTAGTCCTGATCCCCGACAACGACGAGACAGCCTATAGGGAGGAGGTCAGAGACCTGGCCGTGTGGTGCCAGGACAACAACCTCTCCCTCAATGTGATCAAGACAAAGGAGATGATTGTGGACTACGGGAAAAAGAGGACCGAGAGCTTCATGAGAGCTTCATGTTCCTTGGTGTCCACATCACCAACAAACTAACATGGTCCAAGTACTCCAAGACAGTCGTGAAGAGGGCACGACAAAACCTATTCCCCTTCAGGAGACTGAAAAGATTTGGCATGGGTCATCAGATCCTCAAAAGGTTCTACAGTTGCACCATCGAGAGCTGGTTGCATCAATGCCTGGTATGGCAACTGCTCGGCCTCCGACCGCAAGGCACTACAGAGGGTAGTGCATACAGCCCAATACATCACTGGGGCTAAGCTTCCTGCCATCCAGGACCTCTATACCAAGCGGTGTCAGTGTAAGGGCCTAAAAATTGTCAAAGACTCCAGCCGCCCTAGTCATAGACTGTTCTCTCTGCCACTGCACAGCAAGCGGTACCGGAGCTCCAAGTCTAGGTCCAACAGCTTCTACCCCCAAGCCATAAGACTCCTAAACATCTAATCAAATGGCTACCCAGACTATTTGCATTGGCCCCCCCTTTACACGTCTGCTACTCTCTGTTGTTAAAATCTATGCAAAGTCACTTTAATAAGTCTTCCTACGTGTACATATTATCTCAACTAACCGGTGCCTCAGCACATTGACTCTGTACCGGCACCCCTCTGTATATAGTCTCACTATTGTTATTTTACTTGTTACTTTTATTACTTATTCTACTTATTCTTATTCTTATTTTATTTTATTTTTTAGCTGCATTGTTGGTTAGGGGCTTGTAAGTAAGCATTTCACTGTAAGGTCTTCCTACACCTGTTGTATTCGGCACATGTCACTAATAAAATTTGATTTGATTTGATATCAGCTGATGTAAGAAGGGTTTTATAAATACATATAAATACAATTTTGATTTCATTATGATAGATACTCAGTACAGTTGTTGGTGTCAAACCCTGATCTGTTTCACCTGTCTTTGTGATAGTCTCCACCCCCCTCTAGGTGTTGCCGATCTTCCCTGTTTATCCCCTGTGTACTTATACCTGTGTTTTCTGTTTGTCTGTGCCAGTTCATCTTGTTTGTTCAAGTCAATCAGCGTTTTGTGTCTCAGCTCCTGGTTTTTCCACTCTCTCTTGTCTCGCCCTCCCGATTTTGACCCTTGCCTGTCCTGACTCCGAGCCACCCTGCCTGACCTCTCTGCCTGTCCCTGAGCCAGCCCGCCGATCCGTACCTCTGCCCCCCTCTGGTTTACTGACCCCTGCCTACCCTGACCCTGAGCCTACCTGGCATCCGGTACCGTTGCCCCAGCTCTGGTTTACTGACCCCTGCCTGCCCTGACCCTGAGCCTGCCTGCCGTCCGGTACCGTAGCCCCAGCCCTGGTTTACTGACCCCTGCCTGCCCTGACCCTGAGCCTACCTGCCGTCCGGTACCGTTGCCCCAGCTCTGGTTTACTGACCCCTGCCTGCCCTGACCCTGAGCCTACCTGCCGCCCGGTACCGTTGCCCCAGCCCTGGTTTATTGACCCCTGCCTGCCCTGACCCTGAGCCTGCCTGCCGTCCGGTACCGTTGCCCCAGCCCTGGTTTACTGACCCCTCCCTGCCCTGACCCTGAGCCTGCCTGCCGTCTGGTACCGTTGCCCCAGCTCTGGTTTACTGACCCCTGCCTGCCTTGCCCTGTTTATTGCCTGCCCCTGTTTGCAACATCAAACTATTGTTTATTCGACATGATCTGCATCTGGGTCTTCCCTTCATACCTGATAGATGGTACTAATATGCTGACTAATAGCAAACTATCCCTTTGAAGCAAACAAATTAACAATGCACATTCAGGGAGGATGGGAGTTGGCTTTCTTTGTCTCTGTAAGCACAGTCTGTTACTTAGTGGCATTTAAGCTGTCATCTTCCACTCCTTTACACATTCCTTCTACCTCTGACTCCTCCTCTTTCTTTTGGTGCCTCCCACTTTCTTTGGGAACATCCAACATCTCTAGCTGTGTAAACTGTCCTTTAACCAAGTTTTGCCCAGGGAAGGCCGTCATTGTAAATAAGAATTTGTTCTTCACTGACTTGCCCAGTTAAATAAAGGTGAAATAGCTTGACCATGTTGCACATGTGACGTATCATTATAACTGTCAAAGGGTGGGTATTTGGGGATGGAGAGGGGTGTGACAGGAGAGGAAAGGATTTTGCAACAGTTCAGTGTAAAGAGATGATAATTGGTGAGTAATGCCTATAAAATGACTTGAACCTGCCGAGAAAAACATTGTAGGCCTAATAGAGTTCTAAAACAAAAACATTGCTTCAATGTTCAAAGGTTTTCCTATAAATAAACTATGACATAATGTAATCAGTAAATAGTATGGCCCGTCATCCTGCATAACAAACCATAGAAGAACATATTTTGGAATCAAATCAAGCGAAGACTAATGAACATTATAGCCTACAAGTTTGCCGGACGAGACAGATCAGTAGCTAGTCACACTTGGAAACAGTTGTTACAGTTGTGTGAGACCTGTTTATTACACTAGATAACCTCCTCTGTTAAACCAAAGACACCAATAGTAATAGTAGAATAGGTGAAGAATGGTTACTTACCAAACAGAAGAGAGACGCTATCAGAACAGGGTGGGGAAGTAGGGTACTGCTGAATATATACCAATGATGCTGAATCTACTGCGCAAGAACTGTGTGAAAGATTTTATAAAGACAAAGAATTTATAGAGAACAGAACGCCTGCCTAATAGTGAGTGTTTGTAGCCTATAGTGGAGGTGTGTGTGTGTGAGAGGGAGGGAAGGAGGGAGGGGGTTAGAGTTTAGGCTTGATGTCTTTGAGTCCTCATCTTTGAATTCAACATGATAAAATAGACATGGATCACCTAGAATGTTTTCATATCGCATTAACACACGGATCTCATTCACACAAATCTATACCAATGATGCTGAATCTATACCAATGATGCTGAATCTATACCAATGATGCTGAATCTATCCCAATGATGCTGAATATTTACCAATGATGCTGAATCTATCCCAATGATGTTGAATCTATACCAATAATGCTGAATCTATACCAATGATGCTGACTCTATACCAATGATGCTGAATCTATACCAATGATGTTGAATCTATACCAATGATGCTGAATCTATACCAATGATGCTGAATATTTACCAATGATGTCAAATCATACCAATGATGCTGAATCTATACCAATGATGCTGAATCTATACCAATGATGCTGAATCTATACCAATGATGCTGAATATTTACCAATGATGTCAAATCATACCAATGATGCTGAATCTATACCAATGATGCTGAATCTATACCAATGATGCTGAATCTATACCAATGATGCTGAATATTTACCAATGATGCTGAATCTATACAAATGATGCTGAATATATACTAATGATGTTGAATCCATACCAATGATGCTGAATCTATACCAATGATGTTGAATCTATACCAATGATGCTGAATCTATACCAATGATGTTGAATCTATACCAATAATGCTGATTCTATACCAATAATGCTGATTCTATACCAATGATCCTGAATCTATACCAATAATGCTGATTCTATACCAATGATGCTGAATCTATACCAATGATGTTGAATCTATACCAATAATGCTGAATCTATACCAATAATGCTGATTCTATACCAATGATCCTGAATCTATACCAATGATGTTGAATCTATACAAATGATGCTGAATATATACTAATGATGCTGAATATATACCAGTGATGCTGAATATATACAAATGATGCTGAATCTATACCAATAATGCTGAATCTATACCAATAATGCTGAACACCGACGTAGAGAGGGGTGACAAGAGTACACACTAGTATGTTTGGAAGAATAGTTCTATGGATGAAGAGGATGGGATGAAGTTTCTTGAATTAAATGCCATTTTGTCACGTATACTCCCTCTATGGTGTTCGAGTTCGCCAGTCTGGTCATCATTACGTTCACCTGTCACCATTGCTAGGTGCACCAACGCCTCATCAGACTCACCTGTGCTCCATCACCTCCCTGATTACCTCCCCTATATCTGCCACTCCTCTTGGTTCCTTCCCCAGGCGTTATTGTTTCTGTTTCAGTGTTTCATGTCTGTACGCTACTCGTGTTTCTTGTTTTGTTCCTTGTGTTATTTATTATTAAAGTCACTCCCTGTACTTACTTCCCGACACCCAGCGTCCACAAGTTACACTCTGCCTCAGCACACAGTGGCCTACCACTCCCTGTGTGTTATGGAACAGTCAAGCAGATCAGTATCTACTATTTTCTAGAACAGTCAGCTTGGCAACACCATACAGAGAACAGAGAGAGAGAGATGGGAGCATAACTCTCTCTTGCAGGCTGAAACATGCAGAAAAACAGGAAAGGTCACATAGGCCACTCCGGACTCAACTCCTAATGTTGGCATAGCATTGGCTTTGAGACGGTCATGAATGTGTGCATTTAACTGCCACAAAAATATATAGATAAAAAGCAACACAATCGCATATAGATTGTTCAATCTCCAAAATGAAGATTGGTGAACTGCAATGCGCTATGCACACTTATCAGGAGTTGGATGTACATTGGTCATGTACATTGGTCATGTTTGGCATCATCAGTTTAATACAGCATATAGTAGTCCTCCTGACCAGAAGAAAAAGTCATTGGCAAAGCATGTGTTCTTCTGACACCATTGTGAGGGATATTCCAAGCTGATGTTCTGTTGCTCCCCGTCATTTAGTAGGCCGTCATGGTAAATAAGAATTTGTTCTTAACTGACTTCCCTAGTTAAATAAAGGTTCAATAAAAAAAGTATATATAACATAACAGCCAGTCACTGATAGTCATGAGACTCTCCTTCTTCTGGGTCTTGTGTAACATACAGTAGTATAAGTAGCCTTTCCTGCAGTCAAATGAACAAAAGCGCCCTCTAGTGGTCTCATGGGTGGAATGTTATTAATCATTTTCATAATTTCATAATATATCAGAAATAAATACAAATTAAAACACAGAAAGTCTGGTGTTTCAATGTCAAACGGTGTTGTTATATTTCAGTCTTCTATGATGTATAAAAAGTGTAATATAGGGATGCAAACTCAAAATTGAATACATTTTAACTCTATTTCTGACACACGCCTAAAACCATGTGTGTTACGTGTATACTTTTGTTTGAACGTAGATTTGTTTAAGACTACCAAGAAACAGTCTTGACCCTGATGTGTCCCAGTGCAGTAATGGGCTGCCCCTTACCTCTTTCTATATCCAGATATTATTGACCTCTTCTTCTATCTTTCTTTCATTCTGCAAAATACACATTAACTAGCCGACTGTATGTGACTGTATTACAACCCTCAAGTGTTAAAGAACAAGAAACATATGTATTACAATTCTTACTAAATTATCAGGAAACTCATTAGTAAAGGTATCAAGCATGACAAATTGCATATCAACTTCAAAGTAATTTCAGTGCCTGGGGACATCCTGTGGATTGTGTAAGAGCGTTCATCCCTGCTCCTCTTGGAGTATGTGGAGGTCTGAGGTTCCTCTCCACCCTCCCTGCTTCTCTTACTGGACTGGGAGAGCTGGGAGGGGAGGTCCTGACAGATCTCTCTGGATCTCTCCATGTGTCTGTGGTAGGAGGGGTGGGCCTGCTGGTTCTCTCTGGATCTCTCCATGTGTCTGTGGTAGGAGGGTTGGTCTGCTGGTTCTCTCTGGATCTCTCCATGTGTCTGTGGTAGGAGGGTGGGTCTGCTGGTTCTCTCTGGATCTCTCCATGTGTCTGTGGTAGGAGGGTGGGTCTGCTGGTTCTCTCTGGATCTCTCCATGTGTCTATGGTAGGAGGGGTGGGTCTTCTGGTTATCTCTGGATCTCTCCATGTGCCTGTGGCAGGAGCGGGGCCGTTCCCAAGTTAATTTACTGAATTTCTATACAGTTAGAAAACTTTCAAATGCTATTTGGAGAACAGCAAAAACAAGTAAAATGACCCCAGCCATTATCACCTTGGCTGCTGTAGGTTCATTCAGCTCAGTCGATCTACAAACACATAGTCTATTAGCTATACAATTGATTTAGTCAGAGTCAGCAGTAGCCTATAGGTCTATACTACCCTGTCATTTTTGTCATATAAAAAAAATATATATATATTTTTTGCTAATGTCTCCAGTCATATAAAGTGTCGTAGAATTGCATGAAATGTGTTTATTAACACAAAAAGAAAGGAGAAGAAAGGTATCTGACATAGCTTATAGCTTAGGCCTCCTCTATGCCAATACAGGGGCACTGCAGTCTTTTAACACAAACAGTGATTGAGTTATACTATCAGCTGTCACGTTCGTTCCACATCATTTTAATGATAAAGTGAAACTTAACAAAGACAAAAAACAAATAAACAATAAACTAACAATGAACCATGACAACAGAGATGCTACGTGCACTAACTCAAATGTACAATACATAGATAAAATAATGTACAATACATAGATAAAATAATGTACAATACATAGATAAAATATTGTACAATACACAGATAAATAGGGATGTCCACTCATTGTTTTTCTGCTCCCAAACTTGATATTTTAATAAAGCTTTGGTGATTAAGATTTATTTCAAAGATGTCTCATTAGCCAAACCCTTTGTCGATAGTCTTGACTACTTGGGGAATGCATTTGGCATGACAAAAAACAAACAAAGACGCAAGTCTTTTGTTCCACCTGAGCGAGTCTGACCACAAGTCAGAGATCACCATGATGACACACCAAATGTGTTTGATGTATTGCGGGAAAAGAGCAGGAATAGGCTTTTGTAGGGTCCAGTCCAAGCTGCTATCGGCATCGAAAGATTATCCAACTTGAATAACCGCTTGGAGGTAAGGACGACTGCCGCAATGTAGTTTACGGCGATACGAATATCACTTATTATTGATATCTACATAGCGCATTGATGTGAATTACACTGCTGCTCTCTCATTTAGCTATTTGTGCCTTACGGATTGTGGTTGTTGTGGATGGCTGTTCACAAATCTATATGTGTATTTGAACCCAATAATGGTTGAATTCAAGAAGTTTAAACTGCCTATGAATCATTGATTTTGAAACCAGTGGACAGCCAGTGAAATTGCGCACTTGCAACAGCTGCATAGCGCGGTTCCAAGCCTTTTATTGCTCAATCTAATTAATACTCATAGAAAACTAATCCATAGGCCTAGTGGACACATGCTCAACCTTGCAGACGTTTGATGGACTTAAAGGGACAATCTGTAGTTGCTATATAAATCATATATACAGTACCAGTCAAACGTTTGGACACACCTACTCATTCAAGTGTTTTTATTTATTTTGACTATTTACTGTAGAATAATAGTGAAGACATCAGAACTATGAAATAACACTTAAGGAATCACGTAGTAACCAAAAAAGTGTTAAGCAAATCCAAATAGATTTTAGATTCTTCAAAGTAGCCACCCTTTGCCTTGATGACATATTTGTACACTCTTGGCAAAGCATGCCATTCCATGAGGGCAGCATTTATTTTTCAACTGGAATCAATGAGCCCAATCAGTCCTCATTGACAACAAAATCATAAACAACAGAGTAGGGCTGGCTGGGGCAATAAATCAGACTGAGGTGAAAAGATAATCAATGATGTTCTTTTCTACACAGAAAATCATACAACATGATTATTGCCTAATGATCTTTGGAACTTCCCAATACCTTTCTGATGCATTTCAGTCACTTCAAACCATTCTGTCTTTAGATTTAAATACTGTCAAAAATACTGTCAGACTGATTCGTAATAGACTGTCATAGTCCAAATGAACAAATAAACAGAAACTGTGGCATAGCGATATCATCATTGAGGGAGAAAGGAAAGAGAGGGATGAGAGATGGAGGACAAGCAGTACTTTAAGAGTTCTCATGACATCTAGTGGTGAGTTTTGGAATATTTTTTATCTCCACAATCAACACATTGAACATTGATGATATCATCTTAAACCACAGAGCTACAGACAGACAAACAGACAGACAGACAGACAGACAGTATAAATTAAATAAAGTATAAATTAAATAAAGTATAAATTAAATAAAGTATAAATTAAATACTATAACAAAGTATCAAATTAAATTATTTTAAGTAAAGGTTTGTAAAGGTTTGTGTATCATGAGTTAATATTACAGGGAACAAAGGGATATGTGTAGTCTTGGTTAACCCAGGTAATTGTTCACCCAGGTAATTGTTCACCCAGGTAATTGTTCACCCAGGTAATTGTACTAGAACGAGGAGAAGAACTGGAACGAGGAGCTCCAACCTCTCTTTTTGCAAGTTACGGGCAGAATATCCCCTCCCCTTCAAAATTCGAAAGATGCTGACACCTGTGAAATCGTGATTTGTGCAAATAACCAGTGAAGAAAAAACCCAAAAGCAGAACTACTGCTGCTCGTTAACCTACACTTCCTGTTCAGCCTCATACAGATTCTACGGTACCAGTTGTGTTTACGTAGATCTGTCCATGAGAGATTAGACCATTCAATATGTCATGTTAAGTATTCCCTGATGAGTTTGTTTAAGTTTGTAACTGTTTACAGCCACATCCTTTCAACATGGAGAACTGGGTAATATTTGGTGTATATGTTGATCAATAAGATTACAACCTATTTTCACCCACTAAAAAAGACAGCCAAAAGTTTCAAATCAAATCAAATCTACATATTTGATGTTATTGCGGGTGTAGCGAAATGCTTGTGGTCCCAGCTCCAACAATGCAGTACTATTTTTCAATTCACAACAATACACACAAATCTAAAAGTAAAATAATGAAACATATAAATATTACGATGAGCAATGTCGGAGTGGAATTGACTAGAATACAGTAGAATACAGGACATACATATGAAATGAGTAAAACAGTATGTAAACATTATTATAGTGACAAGTGTTCCATTATTCAAGTGGCCAGTGATTCCATGTACATCAGGCAGCAGCCTCTAAGGTGCAGGGTTGAGTAACCGGGTGGTAGCCGGCTAGTGACAGTGACTAAGTTCAGTGATTAAGTTTCAGTTTCTCGGTCCCAGCTTTGATGCACCTGTACGGACCTTGTCTTCTGGATGACAGCGGGATGAACAGGCCGTGGCTCAGGTGGTTGATGTCTTTGATTATCTTTGTGGCCTTCCTTTGACATCGGGTGCTGTAGCTTTCCTAGAAGGCAGGCAGTGTGCCCCCGGTGATGCATTGGGCATACCGCACCACCCTCTAGAGAGCCTTGCGGTTGCAGGTGGCCCAGTTGCCGTACCAGGCGGTGAAACAGCCCGACAGGATGTTTTTTTTATTTTTATTTATTTTACCTTTATTTAACCAGGTAGACCAGTTGAGAACAAGTTCTCATTTACAACTGCGACCTGGCCAAGATAAAGCAAAGCAGTGTGACACAAACAACAACACAGAGTTACACATGGAATAAACAAACGTACAGTCAATAACACAATAGAAAGAGAAAAAAAGTCTATATACAGTGTGTGCAAATGGCGTGAGGAGGTAAGGCAATAAATAGGCCACAGTAGCTAAGTAATTACAATTGAGAAAATTAACACTGGAGTGATAGATGTGCAGAATGATGTGCAAGTAGAAATACTGGTGTACAAAATGGCAAAAAAGTAAATAAAAACAATATGGGGTTGAGGTAGGTTGTTGGGTGGGCTATTTACAGATGGGCTGTGTACAGCTGCAGCGATCGGTTAGCTGCTCAGATAGCTGATGTTTAAAGTTAGTGAGGGAGATATCAGTCTCCAACTTCAGGGATTTTTGCAATTTGTTCCAGTCATTGGCAGCAGAGAACTGGAAGGAAAGGCGGCCAAGGGGGGTGTTGGCTTTGGGGGTGACCAGTGAGATATACCTGCTGGAGCGCGTGTTACGGGTGGGTGTTGTTATGGTGACCAGTTAGCTGAGATAAGGCGGAGCTTTACCTAGCAAAGACTTGTAGATGACCTGGAGCCAGTGGGTCTGGTGATGAATATGTAGTGAGGGCCAGCCGACGAGAGCATACATGTCGCAGTGGTGGGTGGTATATGGGGCTTTGGTGACAAAACAGATGGCACTGTGATAGACTGCATCCAGTTTGCTGAGTAGAGTGTTGGAGGCTATTTTGTAAATGACATCGCTGAAGTCGAGGATTGGTAGGATAGTCAGTTTTACGAGGGTATGTTTGGCGGTGTGAGTGAAGGAGGTTTTGTTGTGAAATAGGAAGCCGATTCTGGATTAAATTTTGGATTGGAGATGTTTAATATGAGTCTGGAAGGAGAGTTTACCGTCTAGCCAGACACCTAAGTATTTGTAGTTGTCCACATATTCTAAGTCAGAGTCGTCCAGAGTAGTGATGCTAGTTGGTCGGGCAGGTGCAGGCAGCGATCGGTTGAAAAGCATGCATTTAGTTTTACTAGCGTTTAAGAGCAGTTGAAAGCCACGGAAGGAGTGTTGTATGGCATTGAAGCTCGTTTGGAGGTTTGTTAACACAGTGTCCAAAGAAGGGCCAGAAGTATACAGAATGGTGTCGTCTGCGTAGAGGTGGATCAGGGAATCACCCGCAGCAAGAGTGACATCGTTGATATATACAGAGAAAAGAGTCAGCCCGAGAATTGAACCCTGTGGTACCCCCATAGAGACTGCCAGGCCCTCCGATTTGACACACTGAACTCTATCTGAGAAGTAGTTGGTGAACCAGGCGAGGCAGTCATTTGAGAAAACAAGGCTGTTGAGTCTGCCGATAAGAATACGGTGATTGACAGTGTCGAAAGCCTTGGCCAGGTCGATGAAGACGGCTACACAGTACTGTCTTTCATCGATGGCGGTTATGATATTGTTTAGTACCTTGAGCGTGGCTGAGATGCACCCGTGACCAGCTCAGAAACCCGGACTGCACAGCGGAGAAGGTAAAGTGGGATTTGAAATTGTCAGTGATCTGTTTATTAACATGGCTTTCGAAGACTTTAGAAAGGCAGGGCAGGATGGAATAGGTCTGTAACAGTTTGGGTCTAGAGTGTCACCCCTTTTGAAGAGGGTGATGACAGCGGCAGCATTCCAATCTTTAGGGATCTCGGACGATACGAAAGAGAGGTTGAACAGACTGGTAATAGGGGTTGCAACAATGGCGGCGGATACTTTTAGAAAGAGAGGGTCCAGATTGTCTAGCCCAGCTGATTTGTACGGGTCCAGGTTTTGCAGCTCTTTCAGAACATCTGCTATCTGGATTTGGATGAAGGAGAAGCTGGGGAGGCTTGGGCAAGTAGCTACGGGGGGTGCGGAGCTGTTGGCCGGGGTTGGGGTAGCCAGTAGGGTTGGGGTGGCCAGCCGTAGAGAAATGCTTATTGAAATTCTCGATTATCGTGGATTTATCGGTGGTGACAGTGTTTCCTATCCTCAGTGCTGTAGCCTTAGCTTTCCTAACTGACTGCGTGTATTGTATACAGACCTGGAAAGTATGACAGAACTTTGCAGGCAATCTCTGCAGTAGATTGCAACTCCTCCCCCTTTGGCAGTTCTATCTTGATGGAAAATGTTGTAGTTTGGGATAGGAATCTCAGAATTTTTGGTGGCCTTCCTAAGCCATGATTCAGACACGGCAAGGACATCAGGGTTGGCGGAGTGTGCAAAAGCAGTGAGTAAAACAAACTTAGGGAGGAGGCTTCTGATGTTAACATGCATGAAACTGTTAATGTAATTTAATTATGCCAATGTGCTTTCATTAATTGAAAACCCTTAATCTATTTTATGAGAATTTGTAAGATTCTTGTTTGCATAAAATAGACGCAGACCAGTCTTTCAATAATAGATAACAGAATTTATTCTCGGAGCGCGCTGCCACTTAACCACGAACAACAGTTTATATACAGATCATGACGTCATTTCATTACTTTAACAGAATCCCCTCCTCTCGACCGGGACAAAGTGAGGTGAAAAGTTCATTCTAACTTACTAACACACTCCCAGGTAACTTTTGACCCCTCAACATTATCAATCACCACTGAGCTGACAGTTCTAATTAACAGAAAACTTAGGAATGCACTCACTGTCTTATCTAAAAACCCCAGAGCTAAGTTTCTGTAGGGTCAACCATAGGCTAACGACCTTATCTGTTTTCACAGTCCCCAACCCATTCGTTTCTTCCTAGTTGAAATGGTGTTCATTAACTTTAATTACTCCTTTTCCGTGTCTCACAATCCCTTCTTATGAACTCATATTGTTAATCAGATATAATAAAACAGAGTATAAGTTTTACTTAGTTACAGTTCTATTTAAAATGATTTGTTTAGTCATTTAATCATAATTTTACCAACAATCCACCCTCAAAATGACTTAACAACTCATACCATCATTAAACACTACATGGAAATATAAATGATATACTAGAAGAAGACAATCAATACATGTATGTACATAATCAACTTCAATGACTGTTCTAACCTACATCAGAATCTTAATTCTACTTATCAGGATTTTCTGTTAATCTTCATGAAAAAACTGTCTATACATTGAAACAAGAAAACATCTACATTTCCTAAACATCACATATGGTCTCCTCGCGAGTGAAAGGATCCGGATTCTTCTATTACGTCCAAGCCATGTATTTTATATTCCACTGGTCAGAGTTTAGGATTGGTCCATATATCACCATCTGAAGTGTCATCGATTTCTCCAGAGTCCTGGAAATGATAACTTTCATACACGCAATCAAACACACCCGCACAAAACTAACACAGTCACACAGGTGAAGGTAGCCCATAACACAGTAATCATTTTTCCATCTTCCAAACACACTGTCAACCCAATTAGTCAGAGAAGTATCCACCCCTGAGTTTACTGCCAACTCGTGAACTAGGGTGTGTAAACCAGACAAGGCCTTGGTCACTGATCCATCCGAAACTATATCCTTGGAGTCCAAATTACCTCCATACACTCCCACCCTTTTCAGCCAGCAAACATCCAAGACTATTCTATTCTGCCAAGTCATTCATTACATCTCTAATATAATTGGTGAAGCGCTGTGGATTTTTAATAGATATAATTGATCCAATCCACATTCTCATTGAGAGTGGACCACCAAAAAATACTTGACTCTAATCCTGCCAGGATCTAATTTATAGCTTTGATCTCATCTGCCACCCCCCCGTGGAACCACAATGTTATTAATACAAACCCTATCATCAAAAGACCCAGACAGAGTACTTATTTTCTCCTGTTTAGTCAACATCATTTCATGGTGTTGAATGAGTGTGAAAGGCATTCTCAAATGTACTTAATGTCTTTTAAATGATTTGTTCAGTCATTTAATCATATTTTTACCAACAGAAACCAAGGCTTTTACGGTTACAGAAGTCAACAAATGAGAGCGCCTGGGGACACGCAGGGCCTGGGTTAACCTCCACATCACCCGAGGAACAGAGGAGGAGTAGGATGAGGGTACCATGGTGTTGAAGGCTGAGCTGTAGTCAATGAACAAATAAAATCAAATAAAAGTTTATTTGTCAGGTGCGCCGAATACAACAGTGAAATGCTTACTTACAGGCCCTAACTAACAGTGCAATTTTTAAGTAAAAAATTGGTATAAGGGGGCCTCCCGGGTGGCGCAGTGGTCTAGGGCACTGCATCGCAGTGCTAGCTGTGCCACCAGAGAGGGGTTGGCGGGTGGGACAATGCCAATAGTCCAGGTAGCCATTTGATTACCTGTTCGGGAGTCTTATGGCTTGGGGGTAAGCTGTTGGTACGGCAACAGCCTTTTGGTCCTAGACTTGGCGCTCCGGTACCGCTTGCCATGCGACAATAGAGAGAACCGTTTATGACTGCAGGGGTCATGGGGTCTTTGACCATTTTTAGGGCCTTCCTCTGACACTGCCTGGTGTAGAGGTCCTGGATGGCAGGCAGCATAGCCCCAGTGACGTAGTGGGCCGTTCACACTACCCTCTGTAGTGCCTTGATGCAACCAGTAAGGATGTTCTTAATGTTGCAGCTGTAGAACCTTTTGAGGATCTGACGACCCATGCCAAATCTTTTTAGTTTCCTGAGGGGGAATAGGCGTTGTCGTGCCCTCTTCACTACTGTCTTGGTGTGTTTTTACCATTCTAGTTTGTTGGTGGATGTGGACACCAAGGAATTTGAAGCTCTCAACCTGCTCCACTACAGCCCCGTCGATGAGAATGGGGGCGTGCTCGGTTCTCCTTTTACTGTAGTCCACAATCATCTCCTTTGTCTTGATTATGTTGAAGGATAGGTTGTTATTCTGGCATCACTCTGCCAGGTCTCTGACCACCTCCCTATGGGCTGTCTCGTCTTTGTCGGTGATCTGGCACTGTTGTGTCGCCTGCAAACTTAATGATGGTGTTGGAGTCGTGCCTGGCCATGCCGTCATGAGTGAACAGGGAGTACAGGAGGGGGCTGAGCACGCACCCCTGTGGGGCTCCAGTGTTGAGGATCAGCGTGGGGGATGTGTTGCTACCTACCCTCACCACCTGGAGGCGGCCCGTCAGGATGTCCAGGATCCAGTTGCAGAGGGAGGTTTTTAGTCCCAGGATCCTTAGCTTAGTGATGAGTTTGATGGTCCTATGGTGTTGAATGGTGAACTCTAGTCAATGAATAGCATTCTCACATAGATGTTCCTTTTGTCCAGGTGGCAAAGGGTAGTGTGGAGTGCAATAGAGATTGCATCATCTGTGGATCTGTTTGGGCGGTATGCAAATTGGAGTGTCTAGGGTTTCTGGGATAATGGTGTTAATGTGAGCCATTACCAGCCTTTCAAATCACTTCATGGCTACGGACATGAGTGCTACGGGTCTGTAGTCATTTAGGCAGGTTGCCTTGGTGTTCTTGGGCACAGGACTATGGTGGTCTGCTTGAAACATGATGGTATTACAGATTCAATCAGAGACATGTTGAAAATATCACCAATATAACCTGCCCGTTGGTCAGCACATGCCCGGAGCACACGTCCTGGTAATCCGTCTGGCCCTGCGGCCTTGTGAATGTTGACCTGTTTAAAGGTCTTACTCAATACCAACTCACGTCGGCTGAGGAGAGCGTGATCACACAGTTGTCCGGAACAGCTAATGCTCTCATGCATGCCTCTGTGTTGCTTTCCTCGAAGCGAGCATAGAAGTGATTTAGCTCGTCTGGTAGGTTCGTGCCACTGGGCATCTCACAGCTGTGCTTCTCTTTGTAGTCTGTAATAGTCTGCAAGCCCTGACACATAAGACGAGCATCGGAGCCCTGTGTTGGCGCTTTGCCTGTTTAATAGTTTGTTGGTGGGCATAGCAGGATTTCTTATAAGCTTCTGGGTTAGAGTCCCGCACCTTGAAAGCGGCAGCTCTGCCCATTAGCTTGGTGCGAATGTTGCCTGTAATCCATGGCTTCTGGTTGGGATATGTAAACTCAGCATAAAAAGAAACATCCCTTTTTCAGGACCCTGTCTTTCAAAGACATTTGTACAAACCCAAATAACTTCACAAATCTTCATTGTAAAGGGTTTAAACACTGTTTTCCATGCTTGTTCAATGAACCATAAACAATGAATGAACATGCACCAGTGGAACGGTTGTTAATAGACTAACACCAAACAGACGGTAGGCAATTAAAGTCACAGTTATAAAAACTTAGGACACTAAAGAGGCCTTTCTAAAGACTCTGAAAAACACCAAAAGAAAGATGCCCAGGGTCCCTGCACATCTGCGTGAATGTGCCTTAGGCATGCTGCAAGGAGGCATGAGGACTGCAGATGTGGCCAGGGCAATAAATTGCAATGTCTGTACTGTAACACGCCTAAGACAGCACTACAGGGAGACAGGACGGACAGCTGATTGTCCTCGCAGTAGCAGACCACGTGTAACATCATCTGCACAGGATCAGTACATCCGAACATCACACCTGCAGATGGCAACAACAACTGCCGGAGTTACACCAGGAATGCACAATCCCTGTATCAGTGCTCAGACTGTCCGCAATAGGCTGAGAGAGGCTGAACTGAGGGCTTGTAGGCCTGTTGTAATGCCCTCACCAGACATCAACGGCAACAACGTCGCCTATGGGCACAAACCCATCGTTGCTGGACCAGACAGAACTGGAAAAAAGTGCTCTTCACAGACGGGTCACGGTTTTGTCTCACCAGGGGTGATGGTCGGACTCGCGTTTATCGTCGAAGGAATGAGCGCTACACCGAGGCCTGTTCTCACCGCTACACCGCATCATTGGACTGAGCTTGTTGTCATTGCAGGCAATCTCAATGCTTTACGTTACAGGGAAGACATCCTCCTCCCTCGTGTGGTACCCTTCCTGCAGGCACATCCTGACATGACCCTCCAGCATGACAATGCCACCAGCCATCCTGCTCGTTCTGTGCGTGATTTCCTGTAAGACAGGAATGTCAGTGTTCTGCAATTGCCAGCAAAGAGCCCGGATCTCAATCCTTTTGAACACGTCTGGGACTTGTTGGATCGGAGGGTGTGGGCTCAGGCCATTCCCCCCAGAAATGTCCAGGAACTTGCAGGTGCCTTGGTGGAAGAGTGGGGTCACATCTCACAGCAAAAACTGGCAAATCTGGCGCAGTCCATGAGGAGGAGATGCACTGCAGTACTTAATGCAGCTGGTGGCCACACCAGATACTGACTGTTACTTTTTATTTCCCCCCCCCCCCCTTTTTTCAGGAACACATTATTGCATTTGTTAGTCATGTCTGTGTAACTTGTTCAGTTTATGTCTCATTTGTTGAATCTTTTTATGTTCATACAAATATTTACACGTTAAGTTTGCTGAAAATAAATGCAGTTGACAGTGAGAGGACGTTTCTTTTTTTGCTGAGTTTATGTACAATGTTAGGGTTCGTTCCTTACGTCCTTTGTCAATCATTGGTTCATTGGTGAAATTAGCATTATTACAATATCTTTAATTGAATCATTCAAAAACCTTTATTATTGCAATTGCAGACAGAAGTTGACAAACAGGAACATAGCACGCATGTTTCTGAGTAAGTTCTGCATCAAACAAAAGATCTCCAATTGTTTTATTAAAACCTGTCTAGGACACAGGTTCCGCTAGCGGAACCTCCCCCCCCAACATTCCGCTGAAAAGGCAGCGTGGGAAATTCAAAAATGTTTTTTAGAAATATTTAACTTTCACACATCAACAAGTCCAATACAGCAAATGAAAGTTAACCATCTTGTTAATCTACCCATCGTGTCCGATTTTTTAAATGTTTTACAGCGAAAACACAACATATATTTATGATCGATCACCACCAAATCCAAAAAAACACAGCCATTTTTCCCAGCCAAAGATAGAGTCACAAAAGCAGAATTAGAGATAAAATGAATCACTAACCTTTGATAATCTTCATCAGATGACACTCATATGACATCATGTTACACAATACATTTATGTTTTGTTCGATAATATGCATATTTATATCCACAAATCTCGGTTTACATTGGCGCCATGTTCAGAAATGCCTCCAAAATATCTGGAGTAATTACAGAGAGCCATGTCATATAACAGAAATAGTCATCAGAAACTTTGACGAAAGATACAAGTTTTACATATAATTAAAGATACACTGGTTCTTAATACAACCGCTGTGTCAGATTTTTAAAAAACTTTACGAAAAAAGCATACCATGCAATAATCTGAGACGGCGCTCAGACGAAAAAATATTTCTCCGCCATGTTGGAGTCATGATCTTTCATCAGAATGCAGTGCAAGGAATCCTAGTTCCGCAATAAATCACTGTTTTTTTCGATAATGTCCATTACTAGTGTCCAATTAGCTACTTTTACTAGCACGTTTAGTTCACATGTCCAAAAGCTGGCGCTGGTCCAGGCGAACTCGGACGAAAACGTCAAAAAGTTATATTCCAGGTCGAATAAACTGGTCAAACTAAGTAGAGAATCAATCTTCAGGATGTTATTATCATATATATCCAATAACGTTGCAACCGGAACATTCGTTTTTGTCTACAGAGTAATGGAACACAAGGCGATATAATGACTACTGCGCGTAACCAGAAACTGGCATTCTGCCAGACCAGTGACTCAAATAGCTGCCATCCGGTCCCACATCACACTAGAGGCTTCATTCCACGTTCTACTGACTGTTGACGTCTAGTGGAAGGCGTAGGAAGTGCAAACAGATCCATATCTTATTTGGATGTGAATAGGCGACGAGTTGAAAATCAACCAGCCCCAGAATTTCCACTTCCTGGAAGTTTGCCTGCCCTATGAGTTCTGTTATACTCACAGACATAATTCCAACAGTTTTAGAAACTTCAGAGTGTTTTCCATCCAATAGTAATAATAATATTAGCATCTGGGACAGAGTAGGAGGCAGTTCACTATGGGCACGCAATTCATCCAAAGTGAAAATGCTGCCCCCTATCCCTAAAAGGTTCAACCCTAAGTCGCGCCCTGGAGATGTCACTGCTTACGTCATCATCCTCTACTCCTGGGACCAGAACCATGCCAACAAAGCTGTAGAAACAGGGCCTTTATTGTTAGCTAAACACTTAGCAGTAAATGTCCCCTTCCCCCAAAGTTGATTCGTTGTGGAATGTTTACCTAATCTCCTTCACTCCCCTGCAGAGTTCTGTCTAAGTCACATTTCTAAGAGGAGCCTCTTTATAATGAGGCAGAAAGAGAGAGAGAGAGAACTAAAATACAACTGTAGAACAATATTAAACTTCTACAATGAATATATGTTGTTAATCCATGTCATCATTCATGCACGATTCCTTGAAACACAAGATGTTACAGTTTCTGATGTCCCATTGGTAGGATTTACATGATCGTACCTCGTCGAATTTATTTTCCAATGATTGTATATTAGCAAGTAATACTGACGGTAATGGCAGCTTTCCCACTCGCCGTCTGCGGATCCTTACGAGGCACCCTGCTCTGTGTACTCTGTACCTGCGGCTCTTTCTCTTGCCAATGACGGGGATTTCGGCCTTGTCGGGTGTTCGAAGTACATCCTGTGCATCCTGCTCTTTGAAGAAAACATCTCATCTAATCCAAGATGAGTGATCGCTGTCCTGATATCCAGAAGCTATTTTTTGCATTAAGATACGGTGGTAGAAACATTATGTACAAAATAAGTTACAAATAATGCAAAAAACCCCCACATAATAGCACAGTTGGTTAGGCGCCCGTAGAAATGCTGCCATTTCCTCTGGCCCCATTTTATGTCATTCTTAGATAGGTATTCCTCTTGTCCAGATGGAATAGGGCAATAAGGCAATGTGCAGTGAGTTGTATTTGAAGTTTAATTTCCAATGTGTTATGTTTTGTATATTTATACAACAATTCCATGTGTTATCACTGTGCCGAATCTAATAGCACAACCAAATGACCTGGATTTCAGAGATTACATTAAAGTACATGGTGCATGTTATCAATGCCATTCGTGATTCTGCTCAGATTATTATATTAATTGTGAAGATCTCCACACTCTGGTGATCTCTGCATGCTCTTGAACATGCATGCTTTCTGTGATTACATAAGACATTTGTTACTGTAAACTCAAAATGTGGAAATGGATGTGGGTTAAACATTACATAAGTTAAATACTGTTACATTGCAATTATATACATTCGTTTGTAAGAAAGCCTTAACTTCAGGCGATTTACTGTATTACAAAAGTAATATTGAATTGTTTTTGGTTGACAATGCAACCAAATAATAACATTTAAAGGACATGTAACTGCTGCTTGAATAGTTGCATCTGAGACACAGCTTTAATCCTATTCTTTAACTTGTATTAATGGTTGAGATGGAGATGTGAATCCAACATAGCCTAACTTGTCAAGATAAAGATATTTACTGTATTGCAAAAGTGATGTTGAATTGTGCTTGGTTGTCAATGGAACCAAATATTAACATTTGAGGGAGATGCATCTTCTAATTGGATAGTTCCATCTGTGCCACGGAGTCTGGCTGCAATTAGTGTCTTCAAATTAATAATTTATATGTTGGATTCATGTCTCCATTTCAACCAAAAATCTAAGTTAATTAGCACTAAATCAAACTTTGTTTTTTTAAATAGTTTGATTTAGTCCTATTCTTCAACTTGGATTGTTGGTTAACATGAAGATGTGAATCCAACATTTATTAACTTGTAGATTCCATTGGAAAAGCCTAGGCCTATATCTATTGTCTATTTTTAGTAGAATCCTGGGCTGAATTTAAACAGCTGTTGATGACTTCCCAATTCTATATAAGCAAATAACGTTGATAAAGTATGGTTACATTTCATTTGCTGTTAAATCTACCCATTGGAATGACTTAAATAGCATTAGTGAATCTATCTGGGGCGGCAGGGTAGCCTAGTGGTTAGAGCGTTGGACTAGTAACCGGAAGGTTGCGAGTTCAAATCCCCGAGCTGACAAGGTACAAATCTGTCGTTCTGCCCCTGAACAGGCAGTTAACCCACTGTTCCCAGGCCGTCATTGAAAATAAGAATTTGTTCTTAACTGACTTGCCTGGTTAAATAAAGGTAAAATAAAAAAATAAAAATAAAAAATTAGTGGAAATTTCCCAACAATCATGCTCAAGATAGCACAATGGTAAGTCAATGACAAAACTAAGCAGGGCTTGGTTAGAACCCTGAATGGGTGCCCAAAGCGATAGCTGTAGATAATTAAACTCTCCATCCAGTATGTGTTGCCCATCCTAGTGTATTTTCTTAGTTGATATGTTGAAGAGCTGACGTTGATTCAAAGTAATGAATTCAACATATAAGGTTCTGTTGAAAATTGGTTAACATGACATAATCCTGTGGTTGGAATGTCACCCTCAATGACTTTTTGCAAACCCACATCACAATAGGTTAACAAATTACGTTGAAACATTGATTTAATCAGTTGGTAATTATAGTGGTTTTAACATAGAACAAAGCCTTTCTAGTTCCTATGTTTTACTAAGAGGTTGTGTCAATACTGAACTAGGAAGAAGTGACTGGCACTGTCTATTCTGTCTTACACTTACAGGCCAAATACAAGACACACATCAGACAAATGTGACAAACAGAGAGAGTGGGAAAGCCACTGTTTATTCACAACAGTAAGACATTTATAAAATGACTTATTTGACATATAGAAAAGCTAAATGACATATAGAAAAGCATCCATCTCTGCTTCTCTTTCTCCTTGTCCTGTCCTCCTTCACTTCTTGGCAGAAGCATTCTGGGTGTGGAGCTGGTAGAGCTGTTCACAGGCAATGGAGAGGCCCACCACCAGAGAGACAAACTCCTCAAAGTTTACCTTCCCATCACCATTCTGGTCCAGATCCTTCATGATCGTGTCTATGGCGGCTGGGTCCTTCTGGGACTGAGAGATGGAGGAGATGAAGAGAATGAGTAAGAGAGAGAGAGATTGGGAGGAGGGGAGAAGGAGAGAGGGGAGAGGTAGATTGACTTTGGATACTCTTTAATAAAGTGAGAGAGAAATCAGAACGAGAGGGAAAGAGCGTGAGATGAGCGACAGAGAGAAAGTGTAGAGGGACATAAAAGAGAGAGGGATGTCAGTGTTACCTTCAGGAAGCTGGCCAGTTCTGTCTTCATCAGCTCTTTGAGCTCCTTCTTGCTCAGTGTGTTGCCATCACCATCCTTTTCAGAATAGAGATGGAACACCATGATCAGGGACTCCATGGAACGCTCCAGCTCAGATGGCATGGCTGCAGATATTGACACACTGAGGAGGGGAGAGAGACGTCATTTAGGGTGGGTGTACTACTGTAGTCCCTGTATCTAAATACACTTACACACTGGAGATCCTGCAACAGCCAGGCTGCTGGTTCAAACCCAACTCAGGCCAGTTCCATTAAATCACTACTTATCAGCTCTATTAGACAGATAATATAACCTACCCCACAATTAGTCTTTTATGCAAACAAACAATGCACTTTTAGAGAGGATAGGAGTTGGCCTTCTTTGGCTCTGTAATCACATTCCTTGGCTGCTGTAAAGTTGTTCCATTCCTTATCTGCTGTCGACCCCTGTTTCTTTTAGTGCCTACCCCATTTCTTTGGGAACAGCCAGCATATCTAACTGTGTAGACTGTCCTTTAACCTCTGGTTTTGCAATAGTTCAGTGTAAAGAAATCAGGCTGTTGAAAATTGGAGTAATAATGCCTATAAAAATGACTCGAACCCGCTGAGAATAACATTTGTAGGTCAAAGAGTTCTAAAACAAAAACATTGCGTCAATGAAACATGAAAAGGTTAGACTATAGATATACTACATTATGTTAATCAGTAAATAGTATGGCCCATAAAACTGCATAACAAACCATAGAATTACTGATTTTTGAATCAAAGCAAGCAAAGACTGACGAACATTTAAGCCAACAAGTTTGCCATTGACGATACAGATCATTAGCTAGGCACACTTTATAAACCCGAAACAGTTATTAAAGTTATTTGCGACCTGTTTATTACAGTAGATAACCTTGTCCGTTAAACGATGGACGCTACTGTATAGAATAAGCGAAAAAGTGTTACTTACCGAACTGAGAGCTGCTGGAGAACAGGGTGGGGAAGTAGCGTAACTACGAGAATTTAAAGCGTGCAGGCAACGCCCATCTGATTGGGTGTTTTAGCCTGTGTTTCCAAGAGACGATGTCTGAGAGCCTGGTCTCAGAGCATTTCGTATTATTATTTATGTAAATCCGAGACACACCATTTAGTATATGTCACCTTTCGTATGGTAACGTTATGTATTAAATTGTCGATTCATCCCCATTTCGTATGATATGTTACGAATTATAATTCTTATTATATGTTTCGAATTTGCAAAATGTACAGTATTTTACGAATTTGCTAAACGTACTATATGACAAGCATTTCGCTACACCCGCAATAACATCTGCTAAATATACTGAAAAAAATATATATATAAACGCAGCATGCAACAATTGCAAAGATTTTACTGGGTTTTACAGTTCATATAAGGAAATCAGTCAATTGAAATACATTTCTTTGGCCCTAATCTATGGATTTCACATGACTGGGCAGGGGTGCAACCATGGGTTAGCAGCCAGGCCCACCCACTGGGAAGCCAGGCCCAGCCAATCAGAATCAGTTTTTCCCCACAAAATGGCTTTATTACAGACAACAACCCCCCTCTCAGACGATCCCACAGGTGAAGAAGCCGAATGTGGAGATCCTGGGCTGGCATGGTTACACGTGATCTACGGTTGTGAGACGGTTGGACGTATTGCCAAATTCTCTAAAACGATGTTGGAGGCAGCTTATGGTAGAAAAATAAACATTCAATTATCTGGCAACAGCTCTGGTGGAATATCCATGTACCACATGAGGGAGGAGGATGTCTTCCCTGTAACGTACAGCATTGAGATTGCCTGCAATGACAACAAGCTCAGTCCGATTATGCTGTGACACACCGCCCCAGAGCATGACGGACTCTCCACCTCCAAATCGATCCTGCTCCAGAGTACAGGCTTCGGTGTAATGCTCATTCCGTTGACGATAAACGCGAGTCCGACCATCACCCCTTGTGAGACAAAACCGTGACTCATCAGTGAAGAGCACTTTTTGCTAGTTCTGTCTGGTCCAGTGACGGTGGGTTTGTGCCCATAGGCGACGTTGTTGCCGTTGATGTCTGGTGAGGACCTGCCTTAGTCCAGCCTCCCTCAGCCTATTGCGGACAGTCTGAGCACTGATGGAGGGATTGTGCGCTCCTGGTGTAACTGGGGCAGTTGTTGTTGCCGTCCTGTACCTGTCCTGCAGGTGTGATGTTTGGATGTACCGATCCTGTGCAGGTGTTGTTACACGTGGTCTGCCACTGTGAGGACGATCAGCTGTCCGTCCTGTCTCCATGTAGTGCTGTCGTAGGAGTTTCACAGTCCGGACATTGCAATGTATTGCCCTAGCCCCATCTGCAAACCTCATGACTCCTTGCAGCATTCCTAAGGCACGTTCACGCAGACCCTGGGCATCTTTTTTGGTGTTTTTTTAGAGTCAGTAGAAAGGACTCTTTAGTGTCCTAAATGTTCATAACTGTGACCTTAATTGCCTACTGTCTGTAAGCTGTTAGTGTCTTAATGACCGTTCCACAGGTGCATGTTCATTAATTGTTATGGTTCATTGAACAAGCATGTAAACCTTTTACAATGAAGATCTGTGAAGTTATTCCGATTTTTACGAATTATCTTTGAAAGACAGGGTCCTGAAAAAAGGATGTTTCTTTTTTTTGCTGAGTTTATTTGAATAGTTGCTAATTAGCTAAAATTGTCTATGAGTTGTCAAACTCGCAACCTTTAATTAACCGTCTGCCTTATGTAACCATACCAAACGTAACATATCATAATAAATTCAGTGTCTCGGATTCACATTTTCTATGTTACATCTAGTCTATGAGACCAGAGCTGCTGAGAGAGAGAGAGCAAAGGAGGGGAGGGGGAATTTGAGTTAAGGCTTGATGTCATCTTTCAGTTATCTCAACTTAAACGTGATGAAATAACACAGATGGAGAGAGGGGTGACAAGAGTGCACACTAGTATGTTTGTCAGAATAGTTCTATGGATGAAGAGGTTGGGATGAAGTTTGAATAGAATGTAATTTTATTCAGTTACATCTTCATTGTCCCCAGAGAGAGAACACATTTAGATCAGTTGGAGCGTCATTGGCTTTGAGACTGTCCTGAATGCGTGCATTTAACTAGCACAAGCAGATACAAATAAAAAGCTTCACAATCTCCAAAAGATTGTTCAAACTCCAAAATTCAAATTGGTAAACTGCAATGCACCATGCACGCCACAGGAGGCTGCTGATGGAAAGATGGCTCATAATAATGGCCGGAATGGTGCCAATGGAATCCATGTGTTTGATACGATTTCACCGATTCCGCTCCAGCCAATATCACAAGCCCGTCCTTCCCAATTAAGGTAACACCAAACTCCGTTGATGCGCACTTATCAGGAGTTGGCTGTATATTGGTGTTTGGCATCATCAGTTTAATACAGCATACAGTAGTTCTCCTGACCAGAAGAAGAAACCTGGGCGTAAGTAATAGGCAAAGCATGTGTTCTTCTGACACATATGTGATGGATATTCCAAGCTGATGTTCTATTGCTTCCCCAGCATCAGAACAGCACAGCCAGTCACTGGTAGTCATGAGAATCAACTCTCCCTCTTTTGGGTCTTGTGTTACATAGTATAATTAACCTCTTTCTATATACATACAGTTGAAGTCGGAAGTTTACGTACACATAGGTTGGAGTCATTAAAACTCGTTTTTCAACCACTCCACAAATGTCTTGTTAACAAACTATAGTTTTGGCAAGTCGGTTAGTACATCTACTTTGTGCATGACACAAGTAGTTTTTTCAACAATTGTTTACAGACAAGATTATTTTTACTTATAATTCAGTGTATCACAATTCCAGTGGGTCAGAAGTTTACATACACTAAGTTGACTGTGCCTATAAACAGCTTGGAAAATTCCAGAAAATTATGTCATGGCTTTAGAAGCTTCTGATAGGCTAATTGACATCATTTGAGTAAATTGGAGGTGTACCTGTGGATGTATTTCAAGGCCTACCTTCAAACTCAGTGCCTCTTTGCTTGACTTCATGGGAACATTTTTTTTAAATCAGCCAAGACCTCAGAAAAAAAATGGTAGACCTCCACAAGTCTGGTTCATCCTTGGGAGCAATTTCCAAACCACGTTCATCTGCACAAACAATATCACGTAAGTATAAACGCCATGGGACCTCCTAGAGATGAACGTACTTTGGTGCGAAAAGAGCAAATCAATCCCAGAACAACAGCAAAGGACCTTGTGAAGATTCCTTGATGCCCTTCCAGACTCCCTCTGCCTACCCAAGGACGTCAGAGGACAAAAATTAGTTAACCACCTAACTGAGGAACTCAATTTAACCTTGCGCAATAGAAACATTATGTACAAAATAAGTTACAAATAATGCAAAAAAACCCACATAATAGCACAGTTGGTTAGGCGCCAGTAGAAATGCTGCCATTTCCTCTGGCCCCATTTTACGTCATTCTTAGATAGGTATTCCTCTTGTCCAGATGGAATAGGGCAATAAGGCAATGTGCAGTGAGTTGTATTTGAAGTTTAATTTCCAATGTGTTATGTTTTGTTTATTTATACAACAATTCCATGTGTTATCACTGTGCCGAATCTAATAGCACAACCAAATGAACTGGATTTCAGAGATTACATTAAAGTACATGGTGCATGTTATCAATGCCATTCGTGATTCTGCTCAGATTATTATATTCATTGTGAAGATCTCCACACTCTGGTGATCTCTGCATGCTCTTGAACATGCATGCTTTCTGTGATTACATAAGACATTTGTTACTGTAAACTCAAAATGTGGAAATGGATGTGGGTTAATCATTACTTAAGTTAAATACTGTTACATTGCAATTATATACATTAGTTTGTAAGAAAGCCTTAACTTCAGGCGATTTACTGTATTACAAAAGTAATATTGAATTGTTTTTGGTTGACAATGCAACCAAATAATAACATTTAAAGGACATGTAACTGCTGCTTGAATAGTTGCGTCTGAGACACAGCTTTAATCCTATTCTTTAACTTGTATTGATGGTTGAAATGGAGATGTGAATCCAACATAGCCTAACTTGTCAAGATAAAGATATTTACTCTATTGCAAAAGTGATGTTGAATTGTGCTTGGTTGTCAATGGAACCAAATATTAACATTTGAGGGAGATGCATCTTCTAATTGGATAGTTCCATCTGTGCCACGGAGTCTGGCTGCAATTAGTGTCTACAAGTAAATAATTTATATGTTGGATTCATGTCTCCATTTCAACCAAAAATCTAAGTTAATTAGCACTAAATCAAATCAAACTGTTTTTTAAATACAGTTTGATTTAGTCCTATTCTTCAACTTGGATTGTTGGTTAACATGAAGATGTGAATCCAACATTTATTAACTTGTAGATTCCATTAGAAAAGCCTAGGCCTATATCTATTGTCTATTTTTAGTAGAATCCTGGGCTGAATTTAAACAGCTGTTGATGACTTCCCAATTCTATATAAGCAAATAACATTGATAAAGTATGGTTACATTTCATTTGCTGTTAAATCTACCCATTGGAATGACTTAAATAGCATTAGTGAATCTATTTAGTAGAAATTTCCCAACAATCATGCTCAAGATAGCACAATGGTAAGTCAGTGACAAAACTAAGCAGGGCTTGGTTAGAACCCTGAATGGGTGCCCAAAGCGATAGCTGTAGATAATTAAACTCTCCATCCAGTATGTGTTGCCCATCCTAGTGTATTTTCTTAGTTGATATGAAGAGCTGACGTTGATTCAAAGTAATAAATCCAACATATTTATATAAGGATTTTCTATGTTGAAAATTGGTTAACATGATGACATAATCCTGTGGTTGGAATGTCACCCTCAATGACTTTTTGCAAACCCACATCACAATAGGTTAACAAATTACATTGAAACATTGATTTAATCAGTTGGTAATTATAGTGGTTTTAACATAGGAACTAGAAAGGCTTTGTTCTATGTTTTACTAAGAGGTTGTGTCAATACTGATCTAGGAAGAAGTGACTGGCACTGTCTATTCTGTTTTACACTTACAGGCCAAATACAGATCAGACAAATGTGACAAACAGAGAGAGTGGGAAAGCCACTGTTTATTCACAACAGTAAGACATTTATAAAATGACTTATTTGACATATAGAAAAGCATCCATCTCTGCTTCTCTTTCTCCTTGTCCTGTCCTCCCTCACTTCTTGGCAGAAGCCTTCTGGGTGTGGAGCTGGTAGAGCTGTTCACAGGCGATGGAGAGGCCCACCACCAGAGAGACAAACTCCTCAAAGTTCACCTTCCCATCACCATTCTGGTCCAGATCCTTCATGATCGTGTCTATGGCGGCTGGGTCCTTCTGGGACTGAGAGATGGAGGAGATGAAGAGAATGAGTAAGAGAGAGAGAGATTGGGAGGAGGGGAGAAGGAGAGAGGGGAGAGGTAGATTGACTTTGGATACTCTTTAATAAAGTGAGAGAGAAATCAGAACGAGAGGGAAAGAGCGTGAGATGAGCGACAGAGAGAAAGTGTAGAGGGACATAAAAGAGAGAGGGATGTCAGTGTTACCTTCAGGAAGCTGGCCAGTTCTGTCTTCATCAGCTCTTTGAGCTCCTTCTTGCTCAGTGTGTTGCCATCACCATCCTTTTCAGAATAGAGATGGAACACCATGATCAGGGACTCCATGGAACGCTCCAGCTCAGATGGCATGGCTGCAGATATTGACACACTGAGGAGGGGAGAGAGACGTCATTTAGGGTGGGTGTACTACTGTAGTCCCTGTATCTAAATACACTTACACACTGGAGATCCTGCAACAGCCAGGCTGCTGGTTCAAACCCAACTCAGGCCAGTTCCATTAAATCACTACTTATCAGCTCTATTAGACAGATAATATAACCTACCCCACAATTAGTCTTTTATGCAAACAAACAATGCACTTTTAGAGAGGATAGGAGTTGGCCTTCTTTGGCTCTGTAATCACATTCCTTGGCTGCTGTAAAGTTGTTCCATTCCTTATCTGCTGTCGACCCCTGTTTCTTTTAGTGCCTACCCCATTTCTTTGGGAACAGCCAGCATATCTAACTGTGTAGACTGTCCTTTAACCTCTGGTTTTGCAACAGTTCAGTGTAAAGAAATCAGGCTGTTGAAAATTGGAGTAATAATGCCTATAAAAATGACTCGAACCCGCTGAGAATAACATTTGTAACAAAAACATTGCGTCAATGAAACATGAAAAGGTTAGACTATAGATATACTACATTATGTTAATCAGTAAATAGTATGGCCCATAAAACTGCATAACAAACCATAGAATTACTGATTTTTGAATCAAAGCAAGCAAAGACTGACGAACATTTAAGCCAACAAGTTTGCCATTGACGAGACAGATCATTAGCTAGGCACACTTTATAAACCCGAAACAGTTATTAAAGTTATTTGCGACCTGTTTATTACAGTAGATAACCTTGTCCGTTAAACGATGGACGCTACTGTATAGAATAAGCGAAAAAGTGTTACTTACCGAACTGAGAGCTGCTGGAGAACAGGGTGGGGAAGTAGCGCAACTACGAGAATTTAAAGCGTGCAGGCAACGCCCATCTGATTGGGTGTTTTAGCCTGTGTTTCCAAGAGACGATGTCTGAGAGCCTGGTCTCAGAGCATTTCGTATTATTATTTATGTAAATCCGAGACACACCATTTAGTATATGTCACCTTTCGTATGGTAACGTTATGTATTAAATTGTCGATTCATCCCCATTTCGTATGATATGTTACGAATTATAATTCTTATTATATGTTTCGAATTTGCAAAATGTACAGTATGTTACGAATTTGCTAAACGTACAGTATTTTACGAATTTGCTAAACGTACTATATGACAAGCATTTCGCTACACCCGCAATAACATCTGCTAAATATACTGAAAAAAAGATATATAAACTGCAGCATGCAACAATTGCAAAGATTTTACTGGGTTTTACAGTTCATATAAGGAAATCAGTCAATTGAAATACATTTATTTGGCCCTAATCTATGGATTTCACATGACTGGGCAGGGGTGCAACCATGGGTTAGCAGCCAGGCCCACCCACTGGGGAGCCAGGCCCAGCCAATCAGAATCAGTTTTTCCCCACAAAATGGCTTTATTACAGACAACAACCCCCCTCTCAGACGATCCCACAGGTGAAGAAGCCGAATGTGGAGATCCTGGGCTGGCATGGTTACACGTGATCTACGGTTGTGAGACGGTTGGACGTATTGCCAAATTCTCTAAAACGATGTTGGAGGCAGCTTATGGTAGAAAAATAAACATTCAATTATCTGGCAACAGCTCTGGTGGAATATCCATGTACCACATGAGGGAGGAGGATGTCTTCCCTGTAACGTACAGCATTGAGATTGCCTGCAATGACAACAAGCTCAGTCCGATGATGCTGTGACACACCGCCCCAGAGCATGACGGACTCTCCACCTCCAAATCGATCCTGCTCCAGAGTACAGGCTTCGGTGTAATGCTCATTCCGTTGACGATAAACGCGAGTCCGACCATCACCCCTTGTGAGACAAAACCGTGACTCATCAGTGAAGAGCACTTTTTGCTAGTTCTGTCTGGTCCAGTGACGGTGGGTTTGTGCCCATAGGCGACGTTGTTGCCGTTGATGTCTGGTGAGGACCTGCCTCAGTCCAGCCTCCCTCAGCCTATTGCGGACAGTCTGAGCACTGATGGAGGGATTGTGCGCTCCTGGTGTAACTGGGGCAGTTGTTGTTGCCGTCCTGTACCTGTCCTGCAGGTGTGATGTTTGGATGTACCGATCCTGTGCAGGTGTTGTTACACGTGGTCTGCCACTGTGAGGACGATCAGCTGTCCGTCCTGTCTCCATGTAGTGCTGTCGTAGGAGTTTCACAGTCCGGACATTGCAATGTATTGTCCTAGCCCCATCTGCAAACCTCATGACTCCTTGCAGCATTCCTAAGGCACGTTCACGCAGACCCTGGGCATCTTTTTTGGTGTTTTTTAGAGTCAGTAGAAAGGACTCTTTAGTGTCCTAAATGTTCATAACTGTGACCTTAATTGCCTACTGTCTGTAAGCTGTTAGTGTCTTAATGACCGTTCCACAGGTGCATGTTCATTAATTGTTATGGTTCATTGAACAAGCATGTAAACCTTTTACAATGAAGATCTGTGAAGTTATTCCGATTTTTACGAATTATCTTTGAAAGACAGGGTCCTGAAAAAAGGATGTTTCTTTTTTTGCTGAGTTTATTTGAATAGTTGCTAATTAGCTAAAATTGTCTATGAGTTGTCAAACTCGCAACCTTTAATTAACCGTCTGCCTTATGTAACCATACCAAACGTAACATATCATAATAAATTCAGTGTCTCGGATTCACATTTTCTATGTTACATCTAGTCTATGAGACCAGAGCTGCTGAGAGAGAGAGAGCAAAGGAGGGGAGGGGGAATTTGAGTTAAGGCTTGATGTCATCTTTCAGTTATCTCAACTTAAACGTGATGAAATAACACAGATGGAGAGAGGGGTGACAAGAGTGCACACTAGTATGTTTGTCAGAATAGTTCTATGGATGAAGAGGTTGGGATGAAGTTTGAATAGAATGTAATTTTATTCAGTTACATCTTCATTGTCCCCAGAGAGAGAACACATTTAGATCAGTTGAAGCGTCATTGGCTTTGAGACTGTCCTGAATGCGTGCATTTAACTAGCACAAGCAGATACAAATAAAAAGCTTCACAATCTCCAAAAGATTGTTCAAACTCCAAAATTCAAATTGGTAAACTGCAATGCACCATGCACACCACAGGAGGCTGCTGATGGAAAGATGGCTCATAATAATGGCCGGAATGGTGCCAATGGAATCCATGTGTTTGATACGATTTCACCGATTCCGCTCCAGCCAATATCACAAGCCCGTCCTTCCCAATTAAGGTAACACCAAATTCTGTTGATGCTTACTTATCAGGAGTTGGCTGTATATTGGTGTTTGGCATCATCAGTTTAATACAGCATACAGTAGTTCTCCTGACCTGAAGAAGAAACCTGGGCGTAAGTAATAGGCAAAGCATGTGTTCTTCTGACACATATGTGATGGATATTCCAAGCTGATGTTCTATTGCTTCCCCAGCATCAGAACAGCACAGCCAGTCACTGGTAGTCATGAGAATCAACTCTCCCTCTTTTGGGTCTTGTGTTACATAGTATAATTAACCTCTTTCTATATACATACAGTTGAAGTCGGAAGTTTACGTACACATAGGTTGGAGTCATTAAAACTCGTTTTTCAACCACTCCACAAATGTCTACTTTGTAGACATGTACATCTAATGTACAACTACTTTGTGCATGACACAAGTAGTTTTTTCAACAATTGTTTACAGACAGATTATTTTTACTTATAATTCAGTGTATCACAATTCCAGTGGGTCAGTAGTTTACATTCACTAAGTTGACTGTGCCTATAAACAGCTTGGAAAATTCCAGAAAATTATGTCATGGCTTTAGAAGCTTCTGATAGGCTAATTGACATAATTTGAGTAAATTGGAGGTGTACCTGTGGATGTATTTTAAGGCCTACCTTCAAACTCAGAGCCTCTTTGCTTGACTTCATGGGAACATTTTTTTTAAATCAGCCAAGACCTCAGAAAAAAAATTGTAGACCTCCACAAGTCTGGTTCATCCTTGGGAGCAATTTCCAAACCACGTTCATCTGTACAAGCAATAGCATGTAAGTATAAACGCCATGGGACCTCCTAGAGATGAACGTACTGTCAGTACGTTTTTGTCAGAGGACAAAAATTAGTTAACCACCTAACTGAGGAACTCAATTTAACCTTGCGCAATACCCTAGATGCAGTTGCACTCCTAAAAACATTTGTCATAAGAAACTAGCTTCCTGCTATACAGAAAATACTCGAGCTCTGAAGCAAGCTTCCAGAAAATTGGAAAGGAAATGGCGCCACACCAAACTGGAAGTCTTCCGACTAGCTTGGAAAGACAGTACTGTGCAGTACCGAAGAGCCCTTACTGCTGCTCAATCATCCTATTTTTCCAACTTAATTGAGGAAAATAAGAACAATCCAAAATTTATTTTTGATACTGTCGCAAAGCTAACTAAAAAGCAGCATTCCCCAAGTGAGGATGGCTTTCACTTCAGCAGTAATACATTCATGAACTTCTTTGAGGAAAAGATCATGATTATTAGAAAGCAAATCACGGACTCCTCTTTAAATCTGCGTATTCCTTCAAAGCTCAGTTGTCCTGAGTCTGCACAACTCTGCCAGGACCTAGGATCAAGAGAGACACTCAAGTGTTTTAGTACTATATCGCTTACACAATGATGAAAAGAATCATTGCCTCTAAACCTTCAAGCTACACACTGGACCCTATTCCAACTAAACTACTGAAAGAGCTGCTTCCTGTGCTTGGCCCTCCTATGTTGAACATAATAAACAGCTCTCTATCCACCGGATGTGTACCAAACTCACTAAAAGTGGCAGTAATAAAGCCTCTCTTGAAAAAGCCAAACCTTGATCCAGAAAATATGAAAAACTATCGGCCTATATCGAATCTTCAATTCCTCTCAAAAATGTTAGAAAAAGCTGTTGCACAGCAACTCACTTCCTTCCCAAAGACAAACAATGTATACGAAATGCTTCAGTCTGGTTTTAGACCCCATCATAGCACTGAGACTGCACTTGTGAAGGTGGTAAATTACCTTTTAATGGCATCAGACCGAGGCTCTGCATCTGTCCTTGTGCTCCTAGACCTTAGTGTTGCTTTTGGAAACCCAAATTGGTCTACACGGACAAGTTCTGGCCTGGTTTACATCTTATCTTTCGGAAAGATATCAGTTTGTGAACTCTGTGAATGGTTTGTCCTCTGACAAATCAACTGGACATTTCGGTGTTCCTCAAGGTTCCGTTTTAGGACCACTATTGTTTTCACTATATATTTTACCTCTTGGGGGATGTCATTCGAAAACATAATGTTAACTTTCACTGCTATGCAGATGACACACAGCTGTACATTTCAATGAAACATGGTGAAGCCCCAAAATTGCCCTTGCTAGAAGCCTGTGTTTCAGACATAAGGAAATGGATGGCTGCAAACATTCTACTTTTAAACTCAGACAAAACAGAGATGCTCGTTCTAGGTCCCAAGATACAAAGAGATCTTCTGTTGAATCTGACAATTAATCTTGATGGTTGTACAGTCGTCTCAAATAAAACTGTGAAGGACCTTGGCATTACTCTGGACCCTGATCTCTCTTTTGACAAACATTTTTTTTATTTTTTTTTATTTCACCTTTATTTAACCAGGTAGGCTAGTTGAGAACAAGTTCTCATTTGCAACTGTGACCTGACCAAGATAAAGCATAGCAGTTCGACACATACAACAACACAGAGTTACACATGGAATGAACAAAACATATAGTCAATAATACAGTAGAAAAAAAGAAAACAAAGTCTATATACAGTGAGTGCAAATAAGGTCAATTAAGGGAGATAAGGCAATAAATAGGCCATGGTGGCGAAGTAATTACAATGTGGCAATTAAACACTGGAATGGTAGATGTGCAAAAGATAGATGTGCAAGTAGAGATACTGTGGTGCAAAAGGAGCAAAATAAATAAATACAGCATGGGGATGAGGTAGTTGGATGGGCTGTTTACAGATGGGCTATGAACAGGTGCAGTGATCTTTGAGCTGCTCTGACAGATGGTTCTTAAAGCTAGTGAGGGAGATGGGAATCTCCAGATTCTGTGATTTTTGCAGTTTGTTCCAGTCAGTGGCAGCAGAGAACTGGAAGGAAAGGCGACCAAAGGAGGAATTGGCTTTCGGGGTGACCAGTGAGATATACTTGCTGGACCGTGTGCTACGAGTGGGTGCTGCTATGGTGACCAGTGAGCAGAGATAGGGCGGGGCTTTACCTAGCAGAGACTTGTAGATAACATGTAGCCAGTTGGTTTGGCGATGAGTATGAAGCGAGGGCCAGCCAACGAGAGCTTACAGGTCGCAGTGGTGGGTAGTATATGGGGCTTTGGTGACAAAACGGGTGGCACTGTGATAGACTACATCCAGTTTGCTGAGTAGAGTGTTGGAGGCTATTTTATAGATGACATCGCCAAAGTCAAGGATCGGTAGGATGGTCAGTTTTACGAGGGTATGTTTGGCAGCATGAGTGAAGGAATCTTTGTTGCGAAATAGGAAGCCAAATTCTAGATTTAATTTAGGGTTAGGGTTAGGTTAATGTGAGTCTGGAAGGAGAGTTTACAGTCTAGCAAGACACCTAGGTATTTGTAGTTATCCATGTATTCTAAGTCAGAGCCGTCCAGAGTAGTGATGCTGGATGGGCGGGCAGGTGCGGGCAATGATCAGTTGAATAGCATGCATTTAGTTTTATTTGTGTTTAAGAGCAGTTGGAGGCCACGGAAGGATAGTTGTATGGCATTGAAGCTCGTCTGGAGGTTAGCTAACACAGTGTCCAAAGAAGGGCCAGAAGTATACAGAATGGTGTCGTCTGCGTAGAGGTGGATTAGAGAATCACCAGCAGCAAGAGCGACATCATTGATGTATACAGAGAAGAGAGTCGGACCGAGAATTGAATCCTGTGGCACCCCCATAGAGACTGCCAGAGGTCCAGACAACAGGCCCTCCGATTTGACACACTGAGCTCTATCAGAGAAGTCATTTGAGAAACCAAGGCTGTTGAGTCTGCCAATAAGAATGTGGTGATTGACAGAGTCGAAAGCCTTGGCCAGGTCGATGAATACAGCTGCACAGTAATGTCTCTTATCGATGGCGGTTATGATATCGTTAAGGACCTTGAGCGTGGATGAGGTGCACCCATGACCAGCCCGGAAACCAGATTGCATAGCGGAGAAGGTACGATGTGATTCAAAATGGTCAGTAATCTGTTTGTTAATTTGACTTTCGAAGACCTTGGAGATGCAGGGTAGGATAGATATAGGTATGTAGCAGAATGCCACAGGATGTTTTTGTGTTGGTCAAGGGCAGACAGGTCTGTGACAGGTCAGTGAACCAAGGGCTATATCTATTCCTGGTTCTACATTTTCTTAATGGGGCATGCCAATTTAAGATGGTGAGGAAGGCACTTTTAAAGAATAACCAGGCATCCTCTACTGTCGGGATGAGGTCAATGTCGTTCCAGGATACCCCGGCCAAGTCGATTAGAAAGGCCTGCTCGCAGAAGTGTTTTAGGGAGCGTTTGACAGTGATGAGGGGTGGTCGTTTGCTCGCAGACCCATTACGGATGCAGGCGGAACATATCAAGACTGTTTCAAGGACAGCTTTTTTCCATGTACTTAACATTGCAAAAATCTGAAACTTTCTGTCCAAAAATAATGCAGAAAAATGTATCCATGCTTTTGTTACTTCTAGGTTAGACTACTGCAATGCTCTACTTTCCGGCTACCCGGATAAAGCACTAAATAACTTCAATTAGTGCTAAATACGGCTGCAAGAATCCTGACTAGAACCAAAACTTTTGATCATATTAATGCTAGCCTCCCTACACTGACTTCCTGTTAAGGCAAGGGATGATTTTAAGGTTTTACTGCTAACCTACAAAGCATTACATGGGCTTGCTCCTACCTATCTTTCTGATTTGGTCCTGCCATACATACCTACACGTACGCTACGGTCACAAGACGCAGGCCTCTTAATTGTTCCTAGAATTTCTAAGCAAACAGCTGGAGGCAGGGCTTTCTCCTATAGAGCTTGATTTTTATGGAATGGTCTACCTACCCATGTGAGAGACACAGACTCGGTCTCAACCTTTAAGTCTTTACTGAAGACTCATCTCTTCAGTAGGTCCTATGATTGAGTGTAGTCTGGCCCAGGAGTGTGAAGGTGAACGGAAAGGCTCTCGAGCAACGAACCGCCCTTGCTGTCTCTGCCTGGCCAGTTCCCCTCTTTCCACTGGGATTCTCTGCCTCTAACCCTATTACAGGGGCTGAGTCACTGGCTTACTGGTGCTCTTTCATGCTGTCCCTAGGAGGGGTGCGTCACTTGAGTGGGTTGACTCACTGACGTGATCTTCCTGTCTGGGTTGGCGCCCCCCCTTGGGATGTGCCGTGGCGGAGATCTTTGTGGGCTATACTCAGCCTTGTCTCAGGATGGTAAGTTGGTGGTTGAAGATATCCCTCTAGTGGTGTGGGGGCTGTGCTTTGGCAAAGTGGGTGGGGTTATATCCTTCCTGTTTGGCCTTGTCCGGGAGTATCATTGGATGGGGCCACAGTGTATCCTCACCCCTCCTGTCTCAGCCTCCAGTATTTATGCTGCAGTAGTTTATGTGTCGGGGGGCTAGGGTCAGTTTGTTATATCTGGAGGACTTCTCCTGTCTTATCCGGTGTCCTCTGTGAATTTAAGTATGCTCTCTCTAATTATCTTTCTCTCTTTCTTTCTCTCTCTCGGAGGACCTGAGCCCTAGGACCATGCCTCAGGACTACCTGGCATTTGGACTCCTTGCTGTCCCCAGTCCACCTGGTCGTGCTGCTGCTCCTGTTTCAACTGTTCTGCTTGCGGCTATGGAATCCTGACCTGTTCACCGGACGCGCTACCTGTCCCAGTCCTGCTGTTTTCAACTCTCTAGAGACAGCAGGAGTGGTAGAGATACTCTTAATGATCGGCTATGAAAAGCCAACTGACATTTACTCCTGAGGTGCTGACTTGCTGCACCCTCGACAACTACTGTGATTATTATTATTTGACCATGCTGGTCATTTATGAACATTTGAACATCTTGGCCATGTTCTGTTATAATTTCCACCCAGCACAGTCAGAAGAGGACTGTCCACCCCTCATAGCCTGGTTCCTCTCTAGGTTTCTTCCTAGGTTTTGGCCTTTCTAGGGAGTTTTTCCTAGCCACCGTGCTTCTACACCTGCATTGCTTGCTGTTTGGGGTTTTAGGCTGGGTTTCTGTACAGCACTTTGAGATATCAGCTGATGTACAAAGGGCTAGATAAATACATTTGATTTGATTTGAAGATGCTTTAGGAAACAGCTACAAAAGTATCTACATCCACAGTAAAACGAGTCCTATATCGACATAACCTGAAAGGCCGCTCAGCCAGGAAGAAGCCACTCACTGAGGAGGGAAAATGGTGTGGATATATTGAAGCAACGGCTCAAGACATCAGCCGGGAAGTTAAAGCTTGGTCGCAAATGGGTATTCCAAATGGACAATGACGCCAAGCATACTTCCAAAGTTGTGGCAAAATGGCTTAAGTACTACAAAGTCAAGGTATTGGAGTGGCCATCACAAAGCCCTGACCTCAATCCCATTGAGAATTTTTGGGCAGAACTTGATAAGCATGTGCGAGTAAGGAGGCCTACAAACCTGACTCAGTTACACCAGCTGTCAGGAGGAATGGGACAAAATTCACCCAACTTATTGTGGGAAGCTTGTGGAAGTCTACCTGAAATGCTTGACCCAAGTTAAACAATTTAAAGGCAATGCTACCAAATACCAATTGAGTGTATGTAAACGTCTGACTCCCTGGGAATGTGATGAAAGAAATAAAAGATGAAATAAATAATTCTCTCTACTATTATTCTGACATTTCACATTCTCTTAAAATAAAGTGGGAATCCTAACTGACCTAAGACAGATAATTTTTACTTGGGTTAAAAGTCAGGAATTGTGAAAAACTGTGTTTAAATGTATTTGGCTAAGGTGTATGTAAACTTCTGACTCAACGGTATATTATTCTCTTCTACTTTCTTTCATTCTGCACATAAACAATATATGTTTCATTGTCACATACACAGGTTAGGTGCAGTGAAATGTGTTGTTTTACAGGGTCAGCCATAGTAGTATGGTGCCCCTGGAGCATATTAGAGTTAAGTGCCTTGTTCAAGGGCACATCGGCAGGTTGTCTGTGGATCTCTCCATGTGTCTGTGGTAGGTCTGCTGGTTCTCTCTGGATCTCTCCATGTGTCTGTGGTAGGAGGGGTGGGTCTGCTAGTTTTCTAGTGAAAGTTCACATTTGAGAGTAGGCTTGGTTTTGTCTGCCGGGATATACAGTACCAGTCTAAAGTTTGTACACCTACTCGTTCCAGGGTTTTTCTATTTTATTTTATTTTTTTACTATTTTCTACATTGTAGAATAATAGTGTAGTTACTACACGATTTCATGTGTTGTTTCATAGTTTTGATGTCATCACTATTATTCTACAATGTAGAAAATTGTACAAATAACTTGACTGGTACTGTATATATATGTACAGTGGGGCAAAAAAGTATCTAGTCAGCCACCAATTGTGCAAGTTCTCCCACTTAAAAAGATGAGAGAGGCCTGTAATTTTCATCATAGGTACACTTCAACTATGACAGACAAAATGAGAAAAAAAATATCCAGAAAATCACATTGTAGGATCTTTAATGAATTTATTTGCAAATTATGGTGGAAAATAAGTATTTGGTCACCTACAAACAAGCAAGATTTCTGGGTCTCACAGACCTGTAACAACTTCTTTAAGAGGCTCCTCTGTCCTCCACTCGTTACCTGTATTAATGGCACCTGTTTGAACTTGTTATCAGTATAAAAGACACCTGTCCACAACCTCAAACAGTCACACTCCAAACTCCACTGTGGCCAAGACCAAAGAGCTGTCAAAGACACCAGAAAAAAATCCATTGTGTACACTGGTGTGCTACAACTGAGTTAAAGCATCTTAGTACATGGCTGCTCTGTAAAAGGGATGTCAGATGTGTGTGTACCTGGAGCATCGATAAGGGGAACTTAAGCGACAGTGCTTACCTTGACTTGTCTGTTTCAAGTAGCTTAAACAAAAAACAAATCTAGACACTATTTTCAATGGGTTTTAATTACAAATTCATTAACCACAAAGTTTTCATACCAAAACAAAAAGGGGGTCAATCAAAAGTATGGATCTGTAGACAAGCATTTTGAAACAAGTGCTGAGTACATGGGGATGATGTAGGGAATGTAGAGACATGATTCTGGCTAGATCCCAAACTGCTTCCTTTCCTCCACCCCAGGCCTCATGACTGCTGAGAACAGTGTATGGATGGGCTGGGTAGATCTCAGGCTATCTATACTGCTGAGAGGTGTCCAGTCCTTGGAGATCAGTGATCATTGAGTTAAGAAGTCAAGGAAAATATCTAAGAATGCTGGTTGGCTCGACCTACAAAAAGGAAACTGGGGTACACTGTCATTGGCTAACCTACACCATTTCTCCCTTGCCTGGTTAGCCGTTGTAGTGGATGCTGATTGGATGACGGTATGAAAGTTTGATCTAATTAGTGACTTAGTTCTTTTTCTTGCCCTTGCTGGCAGCCTTGGCTGGCATTACCGTGGGAACGGCTGCCTGGTACAGAGCAGCAGACACTTTGTTGATGTAGTAGAGGGCGAACAGAGAGAATATCAGACTGGAGAGAGAACAAAATGAAACAGTCAGCACAGCAACAGCACAATATGGTTTGAGAAGAAAAAAAAACTTCACCCAAAGTTCATTGATAATAGTAGTACTGTTATCATCATCATCATTACTATTCCTTTTTTTCCCTATAAGATTTTATTTGATCAACAATACAAAACATACAAACAATCGACAACATCATACAAACAACTACATCAGTCCTGCCCAGACCCACCAGCCCTCACCCCCTTATCTCCAGCGCCCGCATCACTTTCTGCCACATGACCTCAAACAGCACACATTTGTTTCTCTCCGTCACCTGCTCACTTTCCATTTTTAGATGTAAAGCATTTGACCCTTCCATCGCGTGAACGACAGATGATTGGTTGATTTCCAGTTGTATATGTTTTTTTTTAAAGATGATTGATGAGAAAAGTGTTGTCCTACCCATCGGGTATCTCACTGCACCCTCATGTGTCATGTCTTTAAATACGCAGACAGACTCATTAAAAGCTCATTTACATTGTAATACTTCTGAGCCATCTTTCCAACTCCACCCATAACTTTTGGATTTTATAGCAATTCCAGAAGGTCATGAATTATTGAGTCATTAGTAGTTTTACACTTCAGACCTCTCTGTCTCTTGTATAATAAATTCAATACGTGAATTTATACTGGATTAAGCATACATTTTTGTTAACTGTAATGTCGTTAGTTATGATCCAACATTACTTCCATCTTGTGCCAATATCAGTTATTTTTTAAATCTTGGTTCCAATAGTTTCTATTTCTCTCTAAGAGATTGTCAGTTGGATAGGCTCTCTGCTATTCCATAAGTCCTTCGTGTCATCACTGAGTTCAGTTGTTAAGAGAGTTTCTGTGTGTGGTGCGCCTGGGTTTGTCAGTAGTCTGGGAGTTCATACTTACCATGTGGTGACACACACACGGTGCACCAGCCCAGAGGCAAACAGAGAGAGGCACAGGCACACCAGGACTGGTGGACAGGAGAGAAATGAACACCCGTTAAAACAGGACCGAGTGGGTGCTGAGCCGCTACACTATTCAGATGCACCCATACTCATGACAAGAGGCTCAGTGAATGTGTGTGAAACACAGGAAATAGATTCTGTGCATCACTCTGTAGTTGTGAAGACAGACTTACTCTCTGGGAAGATCTTGACCTGGAATCCCTTGCCGAAGATGAGGTTTTCCAGGTTACTGAAGGCCTGGTTGGAGAAAGGGTTAAGGAGGGAAACACAGTGGGAGAGAAGAGACACCTAATGTGGTGGTTTTATTAGACCTTTAGACTTTCAGTGACCCTTACTTTATTTATTTATCCCCTTGCTCCTTTGCACCCCAGTATCTCTATTTGCACATTCATCTTCTGCACATCAATGACTTCGAGTGACTCCGAGTATATAATTGGTATATTGCAATTACTTCACCTCCCTTACCTTGCCTGGTGTGGCAGGGTAGCCTAGTGGTTAGAGCGTTGGACTAGTAACCGGAAGGTTGCAAGTTCAAACCCCCGAGCTGACAAGGTACAAATCTGTCGTTCTGCCCTGAACAGGCAGTTAACCCACTAGGCTGCCATTGAAAATAAGAATTTGTTCTTAACTGACTTGCCTAGTTAAATAAAGGTCAAATAAAATAAAAATTATACACACCTTATATAGACTTTTTGTACTGTATGTTTGTTTATTGTGTAACTCTGTGTTGTTGTTTGTGTCGAACTGCTTTGCTTTATCTTGGCCAGGTCGCAATTGTAAATGAGAACTTGTTCTCAACTAGCCTACCTGGTTAAATAAAGGTGAAATAAAAAAATAAACCCTGCCACCATGACTCACATTGCTGCATGTGGACTATAGAACCAACCAACTGACTATCTGCTTCCATCACTTGGGAACTCAAGGGAGCACAGAACATAAACAAAGACTTTAGCTGCCTGGCTTTACAAACAGCTTACTCTAACAACCCTAAGCCTATCTGAGGTCTACCTAGAGTGCTGCTATGTTGTGGTGTGTTTTGGTGTAAGGAGGATACTGTGAGGGAGCAGATGAAGAGGACAGAGCCCAGGAAGCCTCCCAGGATGGTGAGCAACTCTGTAGAGCCCAGCTGTCTGCTGAACATCTGCATCCCAGCAAACACCAACACAGAGAACAGACTGGACAGAACCAGGGATGTGCCTGTGTTCACCGCTAGAGGGAGGGGAGAGGCAGATTACACATAGATGATTGTTCTACTACTCTCACAAACTAAGGGACTGCAGCTGGACTGAAAAGGCCAGATTCTAACATAATAATAATAATATCAACAGTTGGGTTTATAGTTCATCTTTGAGTGACAGAAACATAAAATAACTAGCCTATACGAAACATTTCACTGCATCTTATTAACAGCAATCTTTACGCCACGTCAGTGTACACTCTTGAAAGATTCCGTGTGGAAACACCCTCTCCCGAATAATGAAAATACCTAACTAGGTAGCTACAAGAAAACTTGATCATACATTTTGACAAAACAGCCTACCTACCGTTAAACTGAAGAAATATATATTGTTGGCAAGTGTATTCTGCCCCAAATAGCTACGTAAATAACAAAGTTAGCAATGGATGGCAAGCCTAGTTACACAGCTAGCTATCGTTAGCTAGTTACCATTACGTTTGTTTTCTATCCCTCAATACATATGTTCAAAGCACAAACATTGATCAAAATTAAACAGTAGCCTTGCAGAACTTACCCATGTTTTGATATTTAATCAATAATTACGTTGACGACACAAAAGATCATGTGTTTTCGAAATACTTTCAAAACACGAGCAGCTCCAGGAACAAACTCCGTTTCTGCTACCCGGAACCGGTGAGAGGTGGCACACGTAGGAGTCGAATGTGAAGTGCCAATCAGATTCTAGCGACGCAAAAAGTGCGTCAAGACTGACACACCCACCGCATAATTTTTTTCAAGGAAGGTTTATGAAATAAATACTAGATTACACAGGTAAAATACTTTAATCGTAAAAAAAAGAAAGAATAACACTGACATATAGAGGTGTAGCAACCATCAGATATCACCACATGTTAGATTAATGTAAAAAGCATACTAAAAGGAAGGAAGGAATGGTATAGCTTCAGCTTGATAAAACATATATTTTTTAGGTAAACGTTTTAGAAAGGTGGTACTAAAATCCTATGGTACACAGGACCATTTAGCATGGTGAAGAGAAATATGGTTACTTGTGTCTATACATTCAGCGTAGCAATTAGGATCAATACGCTGGAGTTTTTAGAAATCGTCCTCTCTGCCTTGGTACATACAGTAGCTCTGTTTCCATCTACAACGCCCACAGTCCACACAATCGTCCTCTCTGCCTGGGTACATATAGTAGCTCTGTTTCCATCTACAACGCCCACAGTCCACACAATCGTCCTCTCTGCCTGGTACATATAGTATATCTGTTTCCATCTACAACGCCCACAATCCTGAAACACACACCACAGCTTAAAATAAATAAATAAAATAATCTGACTATTGACAGATAGATAAAGGCTGTGTCAAAAGTCAGAAGGCCAGATTCGAACCTATGCTGTCACCGTATCGGATGCTGCAGCTTAGACCACCCACATCTTAACCAGCTCTGTTGTCTTTATCACTATGATCATCATCCAGCATCACTAACATCAACTATGTCTCCTTGACACTATTGAACAGTCACAATGTGTCACTTGGACAGCTGTGTACAAGTCCTGGGAAGGATGGACACTACATTCCAGACCGAACATTGATGTGAAACACTGCTCTCGGTTATAGTGGCTTCTTCTTCAGTCCGAACACTGCGATGAAGAGTAGGATCTCCACAAATGCAGGGAGAACACTACGGGAGATAGAGAGGATGGCAGCATTATAAGCAAAGCATCAACCTGCACGAGGCAAAAATGACCCAAATAACTCCAGGACACACACACACACAAAGTATGTCTGTCAGTCTGTCACACACACACACACACACACACACACACACAAACCTGCAGAAGGCAAAAATAACCCAGTATGTCCAACACTCCCATCTCTGGAAGACAAAGAAAGACAGGGAGACGGACGCACTGCAGTGGACAGCCAACGCTGGAGGAGACGTCAGTCAGGGAAACAAAACCTCTGAGGAGAAGCACACACACACTAACCTGCAGAAAGCAAGGATCCACCAGTATATTTCACATGCCCATTGTTCAAACAGAAAGAACAGCAGAGCCACAGAGGCACTGGCATGGGCTGCAGTCGCTAGTGTGTGGATGGAGAGATGGATGCATGGATGGTGTATGGGGAGGGAGTCCTGAGTCAGGGAATCTTAACCAAACCAATAAAAAGATGACTTCCTCAACCTTATATCCATGTCCATATTAACGTCCCCTTGCTGATCTGAAAGAAGAGTATAACTTCCTGCATACATCTGTCAATTCCCTTCCATGTTCTTCACTATTCCTAGAGAGTCACACTGTGCAGGCTTTCATTCTTGCCCAGCACCAACACTCAGCTACTCAACAAAACATCAAGACCTTGAGTAGCCTACTTGTTGATGTGACTGGCCACGCAAAATTAGTACTGTGCAAGAACGAAAGCAAACTGTAGATCTCCAGGACTAGGACTGGTGACCACTGCTGTACTATGCATTATGTGTACTTTGGTAATGTACAGGGTTTTGTGGAAGAGTTTTGAGAACATGTAAAGGATACAGAGGAGGCCCTGGGTGCAGTTGAACATAGACACACCAGAGAAGAAGCCAGCCAGCTCTATAGCAAACAGACCCATGGTGACTGGCAACGCTACCACCAACCTAGAAGAGAGAGACAGAGAAAGATAGAGGAGAGAAAGATCGAGAGAGTGTGTAAGACATGTGATTATTCAAAACCTCTAGCAATTATTTTGGGATATACTGTGTGTGTGTTGGGTTAGGAGTCATGTCCTGGGTGAAAGATGCTTACTTGGTGTCCTCCTTGTCGTATTGGTCCTGTGTGAAATCCAAAGGCAGGCAAGCTTCAACATTGTTCTACTGTGGGCCAATGAGTACGATTACTTCAGAGATAGATCTACACAGTATCACTAGATTCCGAGCACGGTTGAAACACAATATACACTGCTCAAAAAAATAAAAGGGAAATAACTAAAATAACACATCCTAGATCTGAATGAATGAAATATTCTTATTAAATACTTCTTTCTTTACATAGTTGAATGTGCTGACAACAAAATCACACAAAAATTATCAATGGAAATCAAATTTATCAACCCATGGAGGTCTGGATTTGGAGTCACACTCAAAATTAAAATGGAAAACCACACTACAGGCTGATCCAACTTTGATGTAATGTCCTTAAAACAAGTCAAAATGAGGCTCAGTAGTGTGTGTGGCCTCCACGTGTCTGTATGACCTCCCTACAACACCTGGGCATGCTCCTGATGAGGTGGCGGATGGTCTCCTGAGGGATCTCCTCCCAGATCTGGACTAAAGCATCCGTCAACTCCTGGACAGTCTGTGGTGCAATGGATGGTGGATGGAGCAAAACATGATGTCCTCAATTGGATTCAGATCTGGGGAACGGGCGGGCCAGTCCATAGCATCAATGTCTTCCTCTTGCAGGAACTGCTGACACACTCCAGTCACATGAGGTCCAGCATTGTCTTGCATTAGGAGGAACCCAGGGCCAACCGCACCAGCATATGGTCTCACAAGGGGTCTGAGAATCTTATCTCGGTACCTAATGGCAGTCAGGCTACCTCTGGCGAGCACATGGAGGGCTGTGCGGCCCCCCAAAGAAATGCCACCCCACACCATGACTGACCCACCACCAAACCGGTCATGCTGGAGGATGTTGCAGGCAGCAGAACGTTCTCCACGGCGTCTCCAGACTGTCACATGTGCTCAGTGTGAACCTGCTTTCGTCGGTGAAGAGCACAGGGCGCCAGTGGCAAATTTGCCAATCTTGGTTTTCTCTGGCAAATGCCAAACGTCCTGCACGGTGTTGGGCTGTAAGCACAACCCCCACCTGTGGACGCCGGGCCCTCATACCACCCTCATGGAGTCTGTTTCTGACCTTTTGAGCAGACACATGCACATTTGTGGCCTGCTGGAGGTCATTTTGCAGGGCTCTGGCAGTGCTCCCCCTGCTCCTCCTTGCACAAAGGCGGAGGTAGCGGTCCTGCTGCTGGGTTGTTGCCCTCCTACGGCCTCCTCCACGTCTCCTGATGTACTGGCCTGTCTCCTGGTAGCGCCTCCATGCTCTGGACACTACGCTGACAGACACAGCAAACCTTCTTGCCACAGCTCGCATTGATGTGCCATCCTGGATGAACTGCACTACCTGAGCCACTTGTGTGGGTTGTAGACTCCGTCTCATGCTACCACTAGAGTGAAAGCACCGCCAGCATTCAAAAGTGACCAACACATCAGCCAGGAAGCATAGGTACTGAGAAGTGGTCTGTGGTCACCACCTGCAGAACCACTCCTTTATTGGGGGTGTCTTGCTAATTGCCTATAATTTCCACATGTTGTCTATTCCATTTGCGCAATAGCATGTGAAATGTATTGTCAATCAGTGTTGCTTCCTAAGTGGACAGTTTGATTTCACAGAAGTGTGATTGACTTGGAGTTACATTGTGTTGTTTAAGTGTTCCCTTTATTTTTTTGAGCAGTGTATTATAGAAGAGCATGTTGATGTCGTGAACAACTGGTGTCTTCTAGATGCCAGATACAGGCATGAGACATGTCACACACAGAGGATATGGTTTGTCCAGAACCTTGCCAGTACTCAGAACATACCCGTGACCAGAATGACGATGACGAGGTGAGCAGTAAGAGTCAGGAATCGAGCCGGGACCAGGCTGCTGACTGCAGACATTGCCCCAGCAAAGAAGTGTCTGTATGGGTACTATGGTACCTAGAATAAAGAGGCGGAATAGGCAAAAGTTGACAAGTAACGTTTATGTAAATATTGCCAATAGAAACAACAAAATCCGTGTGTAGACTTGAGCCTGCTACAATATGCAATACAATATTGGCTGTATACAATGTGTAGACTAAGTAACGTTACTATTAGCAAATGTATAAGCTAATTTATCCGCACACTCACCTTGATAGTGCTAACTTAGCTAGCTAATGTACCCAATACAGGACATACGACGTTGTTCAACTCGTTAGTCAATATTTGGAGCCAAAAACTAGCCACATTTGATGATGTATTTACCATTAATTGAAACAACTGTGTCTAGGACTAGAAACAACAGAAGCTTCAGCTGCAGGCATGGCTTAGCTCGTTGCTACAACAACTTAAATCTGGGGTGCATTCAAGAACGTAAGGTTTCGTTAACGATTTAGGACGGAAACAGACCAGTTGAGGATGAGGAACGCGTCATTCTAGTAGCGTTTTATAATCTCACGTCGCCATCTAGTGGCAAGAATAAAATCTAAATGTATTGGTCACAAACACATATTTAGCAGATGTAATTGCGGGTGTAGCGAAATGCTTGTGTTCCTAGCTCCAACAGTGCAGTAGTTTCTAACAATTTACAACAATACACACAAATCTAAAAGTAAAATAATCGAATTAAGAATTATATAAATATTAGGATGAGCAATGTCGGAGTGGCGTTGACTAAAATACAGTAGGATAGTGTACAGTATATGAGATGAGTAAAGCAGTATGTAAACATTATTAAAGTGAAACAATTGTCATATAGGTAGGGTCATGTGCAATGTATGCATCAATATCAGTGTTCTGTTTTCTCCAGACATGATGTGCAGTGGCAGTAAAATAATGTCATTCATTTTTGTGACAATTACATTTCAAACCAATTCTGCCCAAAATATTCTGAATGATTACGTGTATAGGTCTACACAGTGAGAAACACACACACACGCACACACACACATACAGTAGCGGATTTAGGTATAAGGCATCTTGCCGGGGGCGGCCCGGGGCGCCCGCACAAAAAACATTTGGAATGGTGGCATTTCCGCGATCAGTTTTCTATCGCTCATTTGCACTTCAAGTCAATGATATCATATCACGAGTGGGACTGTGGGTCAATTAACCATGCCGGATTGGGTGCCCTGATTCTAGTTTGTGAGCTAGGCAGGCTACTGCCTGGGAAGGTCTCCCACTCAGAAGTATGAGATGGGGAGGGGGGCGGGGGTAGGATGACCTCAGGTCTCCCCACTGGAAGCCCGAGGTAGGGGGAGCGGGGGAATCTATGAAATAGCGCACCTCTAACTTTGTACAGTACAAATGCAATTAGTAAAATCAGTCACGCTAAGAAATACTACCAAATAAACCACAATTCATTCATAATACTGTGAATAATATGTAGTTTCAGAGACATATTGTTGCATTTTTTTCTGGTTTGTGCGAAATCGTTAAAAATAAAATAAAACCAGTCTGCACACCACCAAGGTGAATTGGTTTAGTCTTGTCTCTTGGTTAACAGTGTTGGGGGATGAGTAATGTATTAATGCTAGAGGGGGAGGCGGCTGAAGGGGGGTTCGCTCAGGGAGCTATAGAAGCTAGAACCGCCACTGCACACGCACACACACAGATAGAGCGAGAAAGAGAGCACTTAAACCTGTTTCACTCAGCAGAAATCGCCACGCATGCTCTATCCCCCACTATTGAACATCACCTTATCAGCGCGAGCCCAGTGGAAAGGGACAGAAGTCAACGCTGCGCACTCCAGACCATATACATCCGGTCAGACTAATATGCGATAGCCTATATCTAGGCTACATATGGTTCATTGACCAAGCTATTAACATTTTCCTTATTCACCCTAGGACAACATATTTGAGTATATTACTAGGCCTAGGCTACGATTGTGAATTTGACAGACCAGGCTACATTCGCATCAACACCGCGTTTTATCCTAAAGGATGGCTGAAGCAGAACTACAGGCGTTTACGTCTATGATGGACGCACTCGTTCAAATCAGCGTAAGTGTGGTGATGATTAATTAGACCTATTTGTTTACCATAAATGTGATGTGGAGACTGGAGCCTATTTTGTTATTCTGTAGGCCAACAGACCTAGGCTATAGCAAACATAAATGTGGTTTGGTTACCTGTATTTCAATTGGCCGTTCAGCTAGAAATTCCTCAGCTAAGCTATATATATATATATATATTAATATTGCATATACGTTTTTAGTTAAACTGTGTTTTCAGCACGCCACCTAGGCCAGCCTACATAAGATATAGAGGCCTTCACATCCGTTTTGGCATCAACATTTCATCATCCTTCATACATAATTCTTAGGCTATATTTTTCTTCAATGTGAAATGGTCTGCTTTTGTTATTAGATTGAATAAAATTGAACCAGACATTCATTAATGAGTTATTGAGCTATAAATTAGAAATGGGTGGCATTTGGCTCCAACACTTGACGCCAGCGGCTGGTCACTATCGGCTGGTCATTGACACACCTAGCTATGAGGTAAAAGGAGAATTAAATGGATAGGATTCAAAAATAGATATAATGCCTATCTGTCGAATGTGTACCCCAGCATGCACAGACAAAAACAAGGGGTCCGATGATATGATTTGCTTTCTCGCAACACGGTGAGCAGGGAACGGACGATGTTTGTCGCCATAGAAACGGGATTCAGGGAGCGCCAGCACTCGGCGGCGATCTTGGCTCTCGCGCAACCCCCCCCCCCCCCCCCCCCCCCCCCGGGCGCAGAAAGGACCCGCTGACACCGACTATTCTGGCCGAGCCCGGGAAAGAAAACACATTGATAGAGGAGAGAGAGAGGTGTAGTCATTCGTATCGAAGCCTAATCCATGTGAATGCTATTTTCCCGGTAGCCAGTAGCCTTGGCCTATCATGAATCCCATTGATATTTCTATAGCCGGCCTAGGGAGGATGAAGTCGGCTAGGACTTGACCGGTAATATAGCCTATTTTGTGCATTGAAATCCATTTTAATGTAATTCATTGTTCCGGTAAAATGAATCTCTTCTCGCCATCATGGTGGCTTGTATTAACTGAACTGAGGAAGGTTAGAATCAAGCAACTAGTCCTACAACAGAGCTATAGATAGAGGGATCTATTACTCCTCTATACTGGGTTTACATCATGCTGTTGGCCAGACAGAGCTGGAATGAAGTGATTAGACTCATATTTAAGGAGACTGGCTGTAGCGCCTTAGTCAGCCCTGGCCTGGGTATTTATACACACACACACCTGCTTTCTCCTTTCATGTGTCCAACATACATTCTAAACTAGGAATGGTTCAATAATGTAAGATGCTGTTTCTATCTCCCTCTCTCTCATTCTCTCTCTCCTCTATTTAGAGCAGTTAAGTTATTCCTCTGCCTCATTCTCACTCCTGTTTTCACTTCCTCCTCTTTCCCCTCACACCCTCTGCCCTGCTCACTAACCCTTTATTTTCTTCACTGCTCCTCTAACTCCTCTCCCCGTCTCTCTACTATCTCCAACCCCTTATCCCCCCTCACTGCTCCTCTAACTCCTCTCCCCGTCTCTCTACTATCTCCAACCCCTTATCCCCCCTCCCTGCTCCTCTAACTCCTCTCCCTGTCTCTCTACTATCTCCAACCCCTTATCCCCCCTCCCTGCTCCTCTCCCCGTCTCTCTACTATCTCCAACCCCTTATCCCCCCTCCCTGCTCCTCTAACTCCTCTCCCCGTCTCTCTACTATCTCCAACCCCTTATCCCCCCTCCCTGCTCCTCTAACTCCTCTCCCCATCTCTCTACTATCTCCAACCCCTTATCCCCCCTCCCTGCTCCTCTAACTCCTCTCCCAGTCTCTCTACTATCTCCAACCCCTTATCCCCCCTCCCTGCTCCTCTAACTCCTCTCCCTGTCTCTCTACTATCTCCAACCCCTTATCCCCCCTCCCTGCTCCTCTCCCCGTCTCTCTACTATCTCCAACCCCTTATCCCCCCTCCCTGCTCCTCTAACTCCTCTCCCCGTCTCTCTACTATCTCCAACCCCTTATCCCCCCTCCCTGCTCCTCTAACTCCTCTCCCCGTCTCTCTACTATCTCCAACCCCTTATCCCCCCTCCCTGCTCCTCTAACTCCTCTCCCTGTCTCTCTACTATCTCCAACCCCTTATCCCCCCTCCCTGCTCCTCTCCCCGTCTCTCTACTATCTCCAACCCCTTATCCCCCCTCCCTGCTCCTCTAACTCCTCTCCCCGTCTCTCTACTATCTCCAACCCCTTATCCCCCCTCCCTGCTCCTCTAACTCCTCTCCCCGTCTCTCTACTATCTCCAACCCCTTATCCCCCCTCCCTGCTCCTCTAACTCCTCTCCCTGTCTCTCTACTATCTCCAACCCCTTATCCCCCCTCCCTGCTCCTCTCCCCGTCTCTCTACTATCTCCAACCCCTTATCCCCCCTCCCTGCTCCTCTAACTCCTCTCCCCATCTCTCTACTATCTCCAACCCCTTATCCCCCCTCCCTGCTCCTCTAACTCCTCTCCCCGTCTCTCTACTATCTCCAACCCCTTATCCCCCCTCCCTGCTCCTCTAACTCCTCTCCCCGTCTCTCTACTATCTCCAACCCCTTATCCCCCCTCCCTGCTCCTCTAACTCCTCTCCCCGTCTCTCTACTATCTCCAACCCCTTATCCCCCCTCCCTGCTCCTCTAACTCCTCTCCCCATCTCTCTACTATCTCCAACCCCTTATCCCCCCTCCCTGCTCCTCTAGCTCCTCTCCCCATCTCTCTACTATCTCCAACCCCTTATCCCCCCTCCCTGCTCCTCTAACTCCTCTCCCTGTCTCTCTACTATCTCCAACCCCTTATCCCCCCTCCCTGCTCCTCTAACTCCTCTCCCCGTCTCTCTACTATCTCCAACCCCTTATCCCCCCTCCCTGCTCCTCTAACTCCTCTCCCCATCTCTCTACTATCTCCAACCCCTTATCCCCCCTCCCTGCTCCTCTAACTCCTCTCCCCATCTCTCTACTATCTCCAACCCTTATCCCCCTTCCCTCCCTCTCTCGTCCTCCAGTGTAACATGAAGAGTATGGAGCGGGAGCTGCATTGCCCGGTGTGTACTGAGATGGTGAAGCAGCCCATCATCCTGCCGTGCCAGCACAGTGTGTGTCTGCTGTGTGCTGCTGAGGTGTTAATCCAGAGAGGATACCCTGCCCCAGACCTCCCCCCAGAGCCCAACTCCCCGGCCGCCTCCCCCAACACACGCTCCCCGCGCGGGGCACGCAGGCCACCGCCCAAGACCACCGACCGCCTGGACCGCGTCCTCAGACCAGGTGGGTTAGTGTGTGTTTGAATGCTGATGTCGATCTCACTTGTGTGCCAGTGCCTACATTTTTTGTCCATTAAAATAACATCAAATTGATCAGAAATACAGTGTAGACATTGTTAATGTTGTAAATTACTATTGTAGCTGGAAACGGCGGATTTTTAGTGGAATATCTACATAGGCATACAGAAGCCCATTATCAGCAACCATCACTCCTGTGTTCCAATGGCACGTTGTGTTAGCTAATCCAAGTTTATCATTTTAAAAGGCTAATTGATCATTAGAAAACCCTTTTGCAATAATGTTATTACAGCTGAAAACTGTTGTGCTGATTAAAGATGCAATAAAATTGGCCTTCTTTAGACTAGTTGAGTATCTGGAGCATCAGCATTTGTGGGTTTGATTACAGGCTCATGATGGCCAGAAACAAAGCCCCATTCTTCTGAAACTCATCAGTCTATTCTTGTTCTGAGAAATGAAGGCTATTCCATGCGAGAAATTGCCAAGACACTGAAGATCTCGTTCAACGCTGTGTACTACTCCCTTCACAGAACAGTGCAAACTGTCTCAAACCAGAATAGCAAGAGGAGTGGGAGGCCCCGGTGCACAACTGAGCAAGAGGACAAGTACATTAGAATGTCTAGTTTGAGAAACAGACGCCTCAAGTCCTCAACTGGCAGCTTCATTAAATAGTACCCGCAAAACACCAGTCTCAACATCAACAGTGAAGAGGCGACTCCGGGATGCTGGCCTTCTAGGCAGAGTTGCAAAGAAAAAGCCCTATCTCAGACTGGCCAATAAAAAGAAAAGATTAAGATGGGCAATGTAACAATAGGAGAGCTCCTCCTCCAGTTCCCTATGAAATGACCCGCTGTAAACAAACAAAACAGAACTGCGAATTTAAAATAGTTTTTTATTGATTACCATTCTGCATAATGTGCATCCAAGTCTGTACAGTGTTGGTGTGTCTTCATTGGTTTGGAAATCTGAAATAAACAACACAATTTGGAAGTGTCAATTTTCACTTAGTAATAGCTACAGTTGAAGTCGGAAGTTTACATACACCTTAGCCAAATAAGTTTGAACTGAGTTTTTCTCAATTCCTGACATTTAATCCTCGTAAAAATTCCCTGTCTTAGGTCAGTTAGGACCACCACTATATTTTAAGAATGTGAAATGTCAAAATAATAGAGAGAATGATTTATTTCAGCTTTTATTTCATCACATTCCCAGTGGGTCAGAAGTTTACATACACTCAATTAGTATTTGGTAGCATTGCCTTTAAATTGTTTAACTTGGGTCAAACGTTTCGGATATCCTTCCAAAAGCTTATGTAAGTTGGGTGAATTTTGGCCCATTCCTCCTGACAGAGCTGGTGTAACTGAGTCAGGTTTTTAGGCCTCCTTGCTCACACACGCGTTTTCAGTTCTGCCCACACATGTTCTATGGGATTGAGGTCAGAGCTTTGTGATGGCAACTCCAATACCTTGACTTTGTTGTCCTTAAGCCGTTTTGCCACAACTTTGGAAGTATGCTTGGGGTCATTGCTGTTGTTCTGAGATTGATTTGCACTTTTTGCACCAAAGTACGCTCATCTCTAGGAGACCGAACGAGTCTCCTTCCTGAGCGGTATGACGGCTGCGTGGTCCCATGGTGTTTATACTTGCGTATTATTGTTTGTACAGATGAACGTGGTACCTTCAGGTGTTTGGAAATTGCTCCCAAGGATGAACCAGACTTGTGGAGGTCTTCAATTTTTTGTTTTCTGAGGTCTTGGTTGATTTCTTTTGATTTTCCCATGATGTCAAGTTATAGGCACTGTGTTTGAAGGTAGGCCTTGAAATACATCCACAGGTACACCTCCAATTGACTCAAATGATGTCAATTAGCCTATCAGAAGCTTCTAAAGCCATGACATAATTTTCTGGAATTTTCCGAGCTGCTTAAAGGTACAGTCAACTTAGTGTATGTAAACTACTGACCCACTGGAATTGTGATACAGTGAATTAGAAGTGAAATAATCTTGTCTGTAAACAATTGTTGGAAAAATGACTTGTCATGCACAAAGTAGATGTCCTAACCGACTTGCAAAAACTATAGTTTGTTAACAAGACATTTGTGGAGTGGTTGAAAAATGAGATTTAATGACTCCAACCTAAATGTATGTAAACTTCAGATTTCAACTGTATGTAGGAGAAAGAGTCGCTCTCTGAACGTTCAACTGCAATGGTCCAACTCTCTATATACACAGAGTATACTGAACATTAGGAACCCCCTTTTGCCCTCAGAACAGCCTCAATTCAAGGTGTCCAAAGCTTTTCACTTGGATGCTGGCTCATGTTGACTCCAATGCTTTCCACTTTTGTGTCAAGTTGGCTGGATGTCCTTTGGGTGGTGGACCATTCTTGATACACACAGGAAACTGTTGAGCGTAAAAACCCAGCAACGTTGCAGTTCTTGACACAAACTGGTGCGCCTGACACCTACTACCAGACCCTGTTCAAAGGCACTAAAATCCTTTGTCTTGCTCATGCACCCTCTGGATGGCACACATACACAATCCATGTCTCAGTTGTCTCAAGGATTACAATCCTTGTTTAACCTGTCTCCTCCCCTTCATCCACAATAAGGGATCATAGCTTTCACCTGGATTCACCTGGTCACTCTATGTCAGGAAATGAGCAGGTGTTGTTAATGTTTTTTAGATGCAGTGTATATGACTGGTTCATACATCACAACACTTCATAGATGCTGAGAGAGAGATGTTGAGAGAGAGAGTTGGGGGGCAGTTGTGTGTGTGTGTGTGTGTGTGTGTGTGTGTGTGTGTGTGTGTGTGTGTGTGTGTGTGTGTGTGTTTGAACTAGCAGGTGTTCTAGGTGTGAAGCAGCATTTTCTGTCTGTGTCAGCATGTAGTGTGCAGTGCAGTCAGGGGATAGAAAAGTATGGCTCTAGTTCTATCAAACTGTGATGGAGCTATCCCACTCATACTGATTACTTTCTATCTCACACTGTCTCCTCTCTCCCTCTCCAAACTTCCCCCCTCCTCCCCCCACCTCTCAGGTTTTGGGACGTACCCCGGGCGTCGTCGTAAGGACATGTCTCCTGCCCCCATGCTGTTCCCCTGTCCGTCCTGTCACAAGGAGGTGGAGCTGGGGGAGAGAGGACTGACCAATTGCCTCAGGAATCTCACCTTGGAACGCATTGTAGAGAGGTACACACACAGACAGACAGACAGACAGACAGACAGACAGACAGACAGACAGACAGACAGACAGACAGACACGTAGAGAGAGTTGCTTACTTACAGAGGAATGTAGGTTCTGAACCAATCCTGCAGGAAATAAAGATAAGCACAGAAAGAAGGAAAAGTCAATAGTGCTTTATAAATGGGACAGAAAATCACTGATTTTGGTACGGGGAGAACCCCCCCTCTCCTGAAGCAGGGCCTAACCAGCTGAGTGTGTGGGAACTGGGAAGCTGAGGTGACTTCATCATTCACACGAACGTTAAATGGACTTTCTGAACAACAAGTTGAGGTTCTGAACGCTTCAAGAGACAAACACAGACATTGTGATTATCATAAATAGCCTCCTTTCCTTGTTTCCTTTCCTTCATTAGTAGTGATCTGAAAGAGAGGAAGAGAGGAGGCCTTTGTAGACTACTGAGATTCACATAGAGAAGGCAAGAGAGATTTGGGAGAGGTATAGGGAGAGAGTGGGAAAGAATTGGGATAAGAGAGAGAGGGAGAGGGGGAGAGAGAGAGAGAGAGATATAATATCCATTGTTTGAGATGCAGCAGCAGCAGCAGTTTCAGAGGAGTTTGCTGCAGCTGTTCTCTCTCCCCTGGAGGCTGGGTTGTCTCTGTCAGTAAAGACTGGGCATGTTGAGAGTCCATAGCTCACTGGAAGTAGAAACAGTGCAGTCTGCAGGAACACAGAACACAGCTGAAGGATCCAGGTCAGGAAGTTAGATAACATTTAAAAAAGCATACATCTGAATGCAGAGCAGAACAGGACAGAACAGAACAGACCTTACAGTAGCACATTTAGCTCATACCCCCTCTCCTTCTCACCTCTCATGCCCCCTCTGCTTCTCACTTCTCATACCCCCTCTCCTTCTCACCTCTCACCCCCTCTCCTTCTCACCTCTCATACCCCCTCTCCTTCTCACCTCTCATACCCCCTCTGCTTCTCGCTTCTCATACCCCCTCTCCTTCTCACCTCTCATACCCCCTCTGCTTCTCACTTCTCATACCCCCTCTCCTTCTCACCTCTCACCCCCTCTCCTTCTCACCTCTCATACCCCCTCTCCTTCTCACCTCTCATACCCCCTCTCCTTCTCACTTCTCATACCCCCTCTGCTTCTCACTTCTCATACCCCCTCTCCTTCTCACCTCTCATACCCCCTCTGCTTCTCACTTCTCATACCCCCTCTCCTTCTCACCTCTCATACCCCCTCTGCTTCTCGCTTCTCATACCCCCTCTCCTTCTCACCTCTCATACCCCCTCTGCTTCTCGCTTCTCATACCCCCTCTCCTTCTCACCTCTCATACCCCCTCTGCTTCTCGCTTCTCATACCCCCTCTCCTTCTCACCTCTCATACCCCCTCTCCTTCTCACCTCTCATACCCCATCTCCTTCTCTCCTTCTCACCTCTCATACTCCCTTTCCTTCTCTCCTTCTCACCTCTCATACCCCCTCTCCTTCTCACCTCTCATACCCCCTCTCCTTCTCACCTCTCACACCCCCTCTCCTTCTCACCTCTCATACCCTTTCTCCTTCTCACCTCTCATACCCCCTCTCCTTCTCACACCCCCTCTCCTTCTCACCTCTCATACCCCCTCTCCTCATCTCTCATACCCCCTCTCTTTCTCACTCTCCTCTTTTTGTATCAACCCCCACCCTCTCCACTGTTTCTCCCCCTCCCCTGTCTGGCTCCAGGTACAGACACACAGTGAGCCTGGGCAGCGTGGCTATAATGTGTGGCTTCTGTAAGGCTCCTCAGTCCTTGGAGGCCACTAAGGGCTGTGCTGACTGCAGGTCCAACTTCTGCAACGAGTGTTTCAAGCTCTACCACCCCTGGGGAACGCTCCGCTCCCAGCACGAACACATACTGCCCACCAACAACTTCAGACCCAAGGTGTGTGTGTGTGTGTGTTTACATAGTATTTGGGGTGTGTATGTAAGGGTTAATTAACTATGTTCATGAAATTGCTGTTTTTGTCCTGCATCTCCCTCTTCTCTGTATCTATCCATATCTCTATAACTTCTTTACCTGTTTCATCTGCAGTACCTCTCTCTCTCTCTCTCTCTCTCTCTCTCTCTTCACCTGTTTCCTCTACAGTACCTCTCTCTCTCTCTCTCTCTCTTCACCTGTTTCCTCTACAGTACCTCTCTCCTTCACCTGTTTCCTCTACAGTCCCTCTCTCTCTCTCTCATTTACCTGTTTCCTCTACAGTACCTCTCTCTCTCTCTCTCTTTCTTCACCTGTTTCCTCTACAGTACCTCTCTCCTTCACCTGTTTCCTCTACAGTCCCTCTCTCTCTCTCTCCTTCACCTGTTTCCTCTACAGTCCCTCTCTCTCTCTCTCTCATTTACCTGTTTCCTCTACAGTACATCTCTCTCTCCTTCACCTGTTTCCTCTACAGTACCTCTCTCTCTCCTTCACCTGTTTCCTCTACAGTCCCTCTTTCTCTCTCTCCTTCACCTGTTTCCTCTACAGTCCTTCTTTCTCTCTCTCCTTCACCTGTTTCCTCTACAGTCCCTCTCTCACTCTCCTTCACCTGTTTCCTCTACGGTACATCTCTCTCTCCTTCTCCTGTTTCCTCTACAGTACCTCTCTCTCCTTCACCTGTTTCCTCTACAGTACCTCTCTCTGTCCTTTACCTGTTTCCTCTACAGTACCTCTCTCTCCTTCACCTGTTTCCTCTACAGTACCTCTCTCTGTCATTTACCTGTTTCCTCTACAGTACCTCTCTCTCATTCACATGTTTCCTCTACAGTACCTCTCTCTCCTTCACCTGTTTCCTCTACAGTACCTCTCTCTCTCCTTCACCTGTTTCCTCTACAGTACCTCTCTCTCTCCTTCACCTGTTTCCTCTACAGTACCTCTCTCTCTCCTTCACCTGTTTCCTCTACAGGACCTCTCTCTCTCCTTCACCTGTTTCCTCTACAGTACCTCTCTCTGTCTTTCACCTGTTTCCTCTACAGTACCTCTCTCTCTCCTTCACCTGTTTCCTCTACAGTACCTCTCTCTGTCCTTCACCTGTTTCCTCTACAGTACCTCTCTCTCTCCTTCACCTGTTTCCTCTACAGTACCTCTCTCTGTCCTTCACCTGTTTCCTCTACAGTACCTCTCTCTCCTTCACCTGTTTCCCCTACACTACCTCTCTCTTTCTCCTTCACCTGTTTCCTTTACAGTACCTCTCTCGTACCTCTCTCTCATTCACCTGTTTCCTCTACAGTACCTCCCTCTCTCCTTTACCTATTTCCCCTACACTACCTCTCTCTTTCTCCTTCACCTGTTTCCTCTACAGTACCTCTCTCCTTCATGTGTTTCCTATATATTACCTCTCTGTGAGTTTGGCTGGTGACCTCCTTTTCTTCCTCCTCCTGTTATATCTTCTTGCTCTCTCCTCCCTGCCCACCCCTGTATCTACACCTCTCCTGTACCTGTCTTCCTCCTCTCCCCTCCTCCCTGCCCACCCCTGTATCTACACCTCTACTGTACCTGTCTTCCTCCTCTCCCCTCCTCTCCTCCCTGCCCACCCCTGTATCTACACCTCTACTATACCTGTCTTCCTCCTCTCCCCTCCTCCCTGCCCACCCCTGTATCTACACCTCTACTGTACCTGTCTTCCTCCTCTCCCCTCCTCCCTACCCACCCCTGTATCTACACCTCTACTGTACCTGTCTTCCTCCTCTCCCCTCCTCTCCTCCCTGCCCACCCCTGTATCTACACCTCTACTATACCTGTCTTCCTCCTCTCCCCTCCTCCCTGCCCACCCCTGTATCTACACCTCTACTGTACCTGTCTTCCTCCTCTCCCCTCCTCCCTACCCACCCCTGTATCTACACCTCTACTGTACCTGTCTTCCTCTCTCCTCCCTGCATCTACACCTCTACTGTACCTGTCTTCCTCCTCTCCCCTCCTCTCCGCTCCTGCCCTCTCCCCCTCCTCTCATCTCCTCTCCCGTCCTGCCCTCTCCTTTCCCCTCCTCCCCCCCTCAACCCTCTCCCCCTCCTCCCCTCTCCTCTCCCCTCCTGCCCTCTCCTCTCTCCTCCTTCTCTCCTCTTGCCTTCTCTCCTCTCCCCCGTTCTCCCCTATTAGGTCTTAACGTGTCTGGAGCATGAGCAGGAGAGGTTGTTGTGGTACTGTCGCTCCTGCCAGAGGCTGCTGTGTCCTGTCTGTAAGCTCCACAGAGTCCACCATGGCCACAAGGTGGCGCCCATCGCACAGGCCTGCCAGGCACTAAAGGTATCTATCTATCTATCTATCTATCTATCTATCTATCTATCTATCTATCTATCTATCTATCTATCTATCTATCTATCTATCTAACCATGAAGCTACATCTTTGCTTGCTGATATTGTCATCTGTCTCTCTTAACACCTGAGGACAAAATCACCAAGGAGATCAACTACATTCTGGCCAATCAGGACACAGTAAAGGCTCAGATAACTCAGCTGGAGAGTGCCATCACACACATGGAGGTAAACTCTCTCTCCATCCTTTCTGTCTCTCTTTCATCCAATCCACTACTTTCTTCCCTCTATCCTTCGATTGCCTCTTTCTCTCCATCACAGTATAACCATGCTCTTCTTTCCCTCCCTCTACCCCTCCCTTCTTCTCCCCTCCCCCACACTCTCTCCCTCTCACTCTACCCTCTCCCTTCCCCCCCCCCTCTCTCTCTCCCTCTACCCTCTCCATTCCCCCCCCCTCTCTCTCTCCCTCTACCACATCCCCTTAAACCCCCTCTCAACTCCCTCTCTAGTTGAACAGTGCGTTGGCGAGGGAGCAGTTGTCCCAGTCTGTGAGGGAGCTGGGGGCGTCTCTAGTGGAGCGACAGGGAGCATTGACCCTGGCCCTGGAGGGGGCCCGGCTGAGGAGGGGGGAGGCCCTGTCGGCCCAGGTGTCTGAGAGGAGGGGTCTGCAGGAGCACGGCGGTTTAATGGCCTACACACAGGAGCTGCTCAAAGAGACCGACCAACCCTGCTTCGTACAGGCCGCACGAATCACCCACAACAGGTACGGGTGGTAGATGCAAGACACACATGCGCACACACACACACACACCGTGGGTAATATCAACACTTAACACTTACCAGCACCCCCCTCTATATTTTCTCTCTCCCCGTTTCTATTTTCTCTCTCGCTCTTTCTCTCTCTTTTTCTCTGTCTCTGACTCTCTCTCATTCTCTCTCTCCAGGCTGGTGAAAGCCATAGAGAATCTGCAGTGTTTCTCTCTCTCGGCTGATCCCTCCTTCAGACACTTCCACATGGACGCCTCCAGAGAAGTGAAACTCATCAGCAGCATGGGATACATAAGAGGTCCGTCTGTGTAAGAGGTTAGATCTGAAAGCTAACTCATCCCATCCACCAATATAACTCCCTTTTCTTCTCTGCCCCGCCCCTGCTACAGCCCCATTGGCTCCTGTGATTGACACTCAGCGCACGCTTGCCTATGACCAGCTGTTCCTGTGCTGGCGACTCCCCCAGGACTCCGCCCCTGCCTGGCACTTCTCTGTGGAGTTCCAGCGGCGAATGGGATTGACCGAGGCAGGCTGGGGAGGAGAGGTCAGGAGTCCCAATGCTCCACTGGTGTGGCAACGCCTGGAGGAGGTGGGCGGGACTAGTGCTGTGATTGACAGGCTGGAGATGGACAGTGTGTACGTGTTAAGGGTGAAAGGAAGCAATAAGGCGGGGTTTGGAGAGTACAGCGAAGAGGTTTACCTGCACACACCACCCGCACCAGGTGAGACACACACACAGACACGTCCGTACGCAATTCCTGATACAATTATTGTTGGGGAATTGTTTAACAAAGTCAATACCTCTTTTGTCCCAATCCATCCCTTCACCTTCTCAATTCCCTCATCTTCTCTCTGCATAACCCACTACCTCTGTTCTGTAACCCAGCTCCACCCCCAGCCCCTCTCCATCCCTCCATCCTCTCTCCATCCTCTCTCCATCCCCCATCCTCTCTCCATCCTCTCTCCATCCCTCCATCCTCTCTCCATCCCTCCATCCTCTCTCCATCCCTCCATCCTCTCTCCATCCCTCCATCCTCTCTCCACCCCCCGGCCCTCTCTCCATCCCTCCATCCTCCATCCTCTCTCCATCCCTCCATCCTCTCTCCATCCCTCCATCCTCTCTCCACCCCCGGCCCTCTCTCCATCCCTCCATCCTCTCTCTATCCCTCCATCCTCTCTCCACCCCCCGGCCTTCTCTCCATCCCTCCATCCTCTCTCCATCCGTCCATCCTCTCTCCATCCTCCATCCTCTCTCCATCCTCTCTCCATCCATCCATCCTCTCTCCATCCTCCATCCTCTCTCCATCCCTCCATCCTCTCTCCATCCTCTCTCCATCCGTCCATCCTCTCTCCATCCGTCCATCCTCTCTCCATCCGTCCATCCTCTCTCCATCCTCCATCCTCTCTCCATCCTCTCTCCATCCGTCCATCCTCTCTCCATCCCTCCATCCTCTCTCCATCCCTCCATCCTCTCTCCATCCCTCCATCCTCTCTCCACCCCCCGGCCCTCTCTCCATCCCTCCATCCTCTCTCCATCCGTCCATCCTCTCTCCATCCTCTCTCCATCCTCTCTCCATCCATCCATCCTCTCTCCATCCATCCATCCTCCATCCTCCCTCCATCCTCTCTCCATCCTCTCTCCATCCGTCCATCCTCTCTCCATCCTCCATCCTCTCTCCATCCTCTCTCCATCCATCATCCTCTCTCCATCCTCCAGCCTCTCTCCATCCTCCATCCTCCCTCCATCCTCTCTCCATCCCTCCATCCTCTCTCCATCCGTCCATCCTCTCTCCATCCTCCATCCTCTCTCCATCCGTCCATCCTCTCTCCATCCCTCCATCCTCTCTCCATCCGTCCATCCTCTCTCATCCCTCCATCCTCTCTCCATCCGTCCATCCTCTCTCCATCCGTCCATCCTCTCTCCATCCTCCATCCTCTCTCCATCTCTCCATCCCTTTATCTCCCTATCTCTCCTTCCTCTCTTTCACCTTGCTAACACTTGATTCATCTCAGAAGAATCCTACCATCCCACTCTCTGTCCTTCTCCTACCTCTCTCTCTCTCTCTTTATCGACATCTTTCCCTCTCTGTCCTTCTCCTACCTCTCTCTCTCTCTCTTTATCGACATCTCTCCCTCTCTGTCCTTCTCATACCTCTCTCTTTATCGACATCTCTCCCTCTCTGTCCTTCTCCCACCTCTCTCTATCAACATCTCTCCCTCTCTGTCCTTCTCCTACCTACCTCTCTCTCTCTTTATCGACATCTCCCCCCTCTGTCCTTCTCCCACCTCTCTCTATCAACATCTCTCACTCTCTGTCCTTCTCCTACATCTCTCTCTCTCTCTCTTTATCGACATCTCTCCCTCTCTGTCCTTCTCCTACCTCTCTCTATCAACATCTCTCCCTCTCTGTCCTTCTCCTACCTCTCTCTCTCTCTTTATCAACATCTCTCCCTCTCTGTCCTTCTCCTACCTCTCTCTCTCTCTCTTTATCGACATCTCTCCCTCTCTGTCCTTCTCCTACCTCTCTCTCATTATCGACATCTCCCCCCTCTGTCCTTCTCCCACCTCTCTCTATCAACATATCTCCCTCTCTGTCCTTCTCCTACCTCTCTCTATCAACATCTCTCCCTCTCTGTCCTTCTCCTACCTCTCTCTCTCTCTTTATCAACATCTCTCCCTCTCTGTCCTTCTCCTACCTCTCTCTCTCTCTTTATCAACATCTCTCACTCTCTGTCCTTCATCCTACCTCTCTCTCTCTCTTTATCGACATCTCTCCCTCTCTGTCCTTCTCCTACCTCTCTCTATCAACATCTCTCCCTCTCTGTCCTTCTCCTACCTCTCTCTCTCTCTTTATCAACATCTCTCCCTCTCTGTCCTTCTCCTACCTCTCTCTCTCTCTCTCTTTATCGACATCTCTCCCTCTCTGTCCTTCTCCTACCTCTCTCTCTCTTTATCGACATCTCCCCCTTCTGTCCTTCTCCCACCTCTCTCTATCAACATCTCTCACTCTCTGTCCTTCTCCTACCTCTCTCTCTCGCTCTCTTTATCGACATCTCCTCCCTCTGTCCTTCTCCCACCTCTCTCTATCAACATCTCTCACTCTCTGTCCTTCTCCTACCTCTCTCTCTCTCTCTTTAGCGACATCTTCCCCCTCTGTCCTTCTCCCACCTCTCTCTATCAACATCTCTCACTCTCTGTCCTTCTCCTACCTCTCTCTCTCTCTCTCTTTATCAACATCTCTCCCTCTCTGTCCTTCTCCTACCTCTCTCTATCAACATCTCTCACTCTCTGTCCTTCATCCTACCTCTCTCTCTCTCTTTATCGACATCTCTCCCTCTCTGTCCTTCTCCTACCTCTCTCTATCAACATCTCTCACTCTCTGTCCTTCATCCTACCTCTCTCTCTCTCTTTATCAACATCTCTCCCTCTCTGTCCTTCTCCTACCTCTCTCTCTCTCTCTATCAACATCTCTCCCTCTCTGTCCTTCTCCTACCTCTCTCTCTCTCTTTATCAACATCTCTCACTCTCTGTCCTTCTCCTACCTCTCTCTCTCTCTATCAACATCTCTCACTCTGTTCTTCTCCTACCTCTCTCTCTCTCTCTCTCTTTATCAACATCTCTCCCTCTCTGTCCTTCTCCTACCCCTCTCTCGCTCTCTTTATCGACATCTCTCCCTCTCTGTCCTTCTCCTACCTCTCTCTCTCTTTATCGACATCTCCCCCCTCTGTCCTTCTCCCACCTCTCTCTATCAACATCTCTCACTCTCTGTCCTTCTCCCACCTCTCTCTATCAACATCTCTCCCTCTCTGTCCTTCTCCTACCTCTCTCTCTCTCTCTATCAACATCTCTCCCTCTCTGTCCTTCTCCTACCTCTCTCTCTCTTTATCAACATCTCTCACTCTCTGTCCTTCTCCTACCGCTCTCTCTCTATCAACATCTCTCACTCTGTTCTTCTCCTACCTCTCTCTCTCTTTATCAACATCTCTCACTCTCTGTCCTTCTCCTACCTCTCTCTCTCTCTATCAACATCTCTCACTCTGTTCTTCTCCTACCTCTCTCTCTCTCTTTATCAACATCTCTCACTCTCTGTCCTTCATCCTACCTCTCTCTCTCTCTTTATCGACATCTCTCCCTCTCTGTCCTTCTCCTCCCTCTCTCTCTCTCTCTCTCTCTCTCTCTATCAACATCTCTCACTCTCTGTCCTTCTCCTACCTCTCTCTCTCTTTATCAACATCTCTCACTCTCTGTCCTTCTCCTACCTCTCTCTCTCTTTATCAACATCTCTCCCTCTCTGTCCTTCTCCTACCTCTCGCTCTCTTTATCAACATCTCTCACTCTCTGTCCTTCTCCTACCTCTCTCTCTCTCTTTATCAACATCTCTCACTCTCTGTCCTTCTCCTACCTCTCTCTCTCTCTCTATCAACATCTCTCACTCTCTGTCCTTCTCCTACCTCTCTCTCTCTCTTTATCAACATCTCTCACTCTCTGTCCTTCTCCTACCTCTCTCTCTCTCTATCAACATCTCTCACTCTCTGTCCTTCTCCTACATCTCTCTCTCTCTCTTTATCGACATCTCTCCCTCTCTGTCCTTCTCCTACCTCTCTCTATCAACATCTCTCACTCTCTGTCCTTCATCCTACCTCTCTCTCTCTCTTTATCGACATCTCTCCCTCTCTGTCCTTCTCCTACATCTCTCTATCAACATCTCTCCCTCTCTGTCCTTCTCCTACCTCTCTCTCTCTCTTTATCAACATCTCTCCCTCTCTGTCCTTCTCCTACCTCTCTCTCTCTCTCTTTATCGACATCTCTCCCTCTCTGTCCTTCTCCTACCTCTCTCTCATTATCGACATCTCCCCCCTCTGTCCTTCTCCCACCTCTCTCTATCAACATATCTCCCTCTCTGTCCTTCTCCTACCTCTCTCTCTCTCTTTATCAACATCTCTCACTCTCTGTCCTTCATCCTACCTCTCTCTCTCTCTTTATCGACATCTCTCCCTCTCTGTCCTTCTCCTACCTCTCTCTATCAACATCTCTCCCTCTCTGTCCTTCTCCTACCTCTCTCTCTCTCTTTATCAACATCTCCCCCTCTCTGTCCTTCTCCTACCTCTCTCTCTCTCTCTTTATCGACATCTCTCCCTCTCTGTCCTTCTCCTACCTCTCTCTCTCTTTATCGACATCTCCCCCTTCTGTCCTTCTCCCACCTCTCTCTATCAACATCTCTCACTCTCTGTCCTTCTCCTACCTCTCTCTCTCTCTCTCTTTATCGACATCTCCTCCCTCTGTCCTTCTCCCACCTCTCTCTATCAACATCTCTCACTCTCTGTCCTTCTCCTACCTCTCTCTCTCTCTCTTTAGCGACATCTCCCCCCTCTGTCCTTCTCCCACCTCTCTCTATCAACATCTCTCACTCTCTGTCCTTCTCCTACCTCTCTCTCTCTCTCTCTCTTTATCAACATCTCTCCCTCTCTGTCCTTCTCCTACCTCTCTCTATCAACATCTCTCACTCTCTGTCCTTCATCCTACCTCTCTCTCTCTCTTTATCGACATCTCTCCCTCTCTGTCCTTCTCCTACCTCTCTCTATCAACATCTCTCACTCTCTGTCCTTCATCCTACCTCTCTCTCTCTCTTTATCAACATCTCTCCCTCTCTGTCCTTCTCCTACCTCTCTATCAACATCTCTCCCTCTCTGTCCTTCTCCTACCTCTCTCTCTCTCTCTTTATCGACATCTCTCCCTCTCTGTCCTTCTCCTACCTCTCTCTCATTATCGACATCTCCCCCCTCTGTCCTTCTCCCACCTCTCTCTATCAACATATCTCCCTCTCTGTCCTTCTCCTACCTCTCTCTCTCTCTTTATCAACATCTCTCACTCTCTGTCCTTCATCCTACCTCTCTCTCTCTCTTTATCGACATCTCTCCCTCTCTGTCCTTCTCCTACCTCTCTCTATCAACATCTCTCCCTCTCTGTCCTTCTCCTACCTCTCTCTCTCTCTTTATCAACATCTCCCCCTCTCTGTCCTTCTCCTACCTCTCTCTCTCTCTCTTTATCGACATCTCTCCCTCTCTGTCCTTCTCCTACCTCTCTCTCTCTTTATCGACATCTCCCCCTTCTGTCCTTCTCCCACCTCTCTCTATCAACATCTCTCACTCTCTGTCCTTCTCCTACCTCTCTCTCTCTCTCTCTTTATCGACATCTCCTCCCTCTGTCCTTCTCCCACCTCTCTCTATCAACATCTCTCACTCTCTGTCCTTCTCCTACCTCTCTCTCTCTCTCTTTAGCGACATCTCCCCCCTCTGTCCTTCTCCCACCTCTCTCTATCAACATCTCTCACTCTCTGTCCTTCTCCTACCTCTCTCTCTCTCTCTCTTTATCAACATCTCTCCCTCTCTGTCCTTCTCCTACCTCTCTCTATCAACATCTCTCACTCTCTGTCCTTCATCCTACCTCTCTCTCTCTCTTTATCGACATCTCTCCCTCTCTGTCCTTCTCCTACCTCTCTCTATCAACATCTCTCACTCTCTGTCCTTCATCCTACCTCTCTCTCTCTCTTTATCAACATCTCTCCCTCTCTGTCCTTCTCCTACCTCTCTATCAACATCTCTCCCTCTCTGTCCTTCTCCTACCTCTCTCTCTCTCAACATCTCTCACTCTCTGTCATTCTCCTACCTCTCTCTCTCTCTATCAACATCTCTCACTCTGTTCTTCTCCTACCTCTCTCTCTCTCTCTTTATCAACATCTCTCCCTCTCTGTCCTTCTCCTACCCCTCTCTCTCTCTCTTTATCGACATCTCTCCCTCTCTGTCCTTCTCCTACCTCTCTCTCTCTTTATCGACATCTCCCCCCTCTGTCCTTCTCCCACCTCTCTCTATCAACATCTCTCACTCTCTGTCCTTCTCCCACCTCTCTCTATCAACATCTCTCCCTCTCTGTCCTTCTCCTACCTCTCTCTCTCTCTCTCTCTCTCTCTCTCTATCAACATCTCTCCCTCTCTGTCCTTCTCCTACCTCTCTCTCTCTTTATCAACATCTCTCACTCTCTGTCCTTCTCCTACCTCTCTCTCTCTCTTTATCAACATCTCTCACTCTCTGTCCTTCTCCTACCGCTCTCTCTCTATCAACATCTCTCACTCTGTTCTTCTCCTACCTCTCTCTCTCTTTATCAACATCTCTCACTCTCTGTCCTTCTCCTACCTCTCTCTCTATCAACATCTCTCACTCTGTTCTTCTCCTACCTCTCTCTCTCTCTTTATCAACATCTCTCACTCTCTGTCCTTCATCCTACCTCTCTCTCTCTCTTTATCGACATCTCTCCCTCTCTGTCCTTCTCCTACCTCTCTCTCTCTCTCTCTCTCTCTCTCTCTATCAACATCTCTCACTCTCTGTCCTTCTCCTACCTCTCTCTCTCTTTATCAACATCTCTCACTCTCTGTTCTTCTCCTACCTCTCTCTCTCTTTATCAACATCTCTCCCTCTCTGTCCTTCTCCTACCTCTCTCTCTCTTTATCAACATCTCTCACTCTCTGTCCTTCTCCTACCTCTCTCTCTCTCTTTATCAACATCTCTCACTCTCTGTCCTTCTCCTACCTCTCTCTCTCTCTCTATCAACATCTCTCACTCTCTGTCCTTCTCCTACCTCTCTCTCTCTCTTTATCAACATCTCTCACTCTCTGTCCTTCTCCTACCTCTCTCTCTCTCTATCAACATCTCTCACTCTCTGTCCTTCTCCTACATCTCTCTCTCTCTCTCTTTATCAACATCTCTCCCTCTGTCCTTCTCCTACCTCTCTCTATCAACATCTCTCACTCTCTGTCCTTCATCCTACCTCTCTCTCTCTCTTTATCGACATCTCTCCCTCTCTGTCCTTCTCCTACCTCTCTCTATCAACATCTCTCCCTCTCTGTCCTTCTCCTACCTCTCTCTCTCTCTTTATCAACATCTCTCCCTCTCTGTCCTTCTCCTACCTCTCTCTCTCTCTTTATCGACATCTCTCCCTCTCTGTCCTTCTCCTACCTCTCTCTCATTATCGACATCTCCCCCCTCTGTCCTTCTCCCACCTCTCTCTATCAACATATCTCCCTCTCTGTCCTTCTCCTACCTCTCTCTCTCTCTTTATCAACATCTCTCACTCTCTGTCCTTCATCCTACCTCTCTCTCTCTCTTTATCGACATCTCTCCCTCTCTGTCCTTCTCCTACCTCTCTCTATCAACATCTCTCCCTCTCTGTCCTTCTCCTACCTCTCTCTCTCTCTTTATCAACATCTCTCCCTCTCTGTCCTTCTCCTACCTCTCTCTCTCTTTATCGACATCTCCCCCTTCTGTCCTTCTCCCACCTCTCTCTATCAACATCTCTCACTCTCTGTCCTTCTCCTACCTCTCTCTCTCTCTCTCTTTATCGACATCTCCTCCCTCTGTCCTTCTCCCACCTCTCTCTATCAACATCTCTCACTCTCTGTCCTTCTCCTACCTCTCTCTCTCTCTCTTTAGCGACATCTCCCCCCTCTGTCCTTCTCCCACCTCTCTCTATCAACATCTCTCACTCTCTGTCCTTCTCCTACCTCTCTCTCTCTCTCTCTTTATCAACATCTCTCCCTCTCTGTCCTTCTCCTACCTCTCTCTATCAACATCTCTCACTCTCTGTCCTTCATCCTACCTCTCTCTCTCTCTTTATCGACATCTCTCCCTCTCTGTCCTTCTCCTACCTCTCTCTATCAACATCTCTCACTCTCTGTCCTTCATCCTACCTCTCTCTCTCTCTTTATCAACATCTCTCCCTCTCTGTCCTTCTCCTACCTCTCTCTCTCTCTCTATCAACATCTCTCCCTCTCTGTCCTTCTCCTACCTCTCTCTCTCTCTTTATCAACATCTCTCACTCTCTGTCCTTCTGCTACCCCTCTCTCTCTATCAACATCTCTCACTCTGTTCTTCTCCTACCTCTCTCTCTCTCTCTTTATCAACATCTCTCCCTCTCTGTCCTTCTCCTACCCCTGTCTCTCTCTCTTTATCGACATCTCTCCCTCTCTGTCCTTCTCCTACCTCTCTCTCTCTTTATCGACATCTCCCCCCTCTGTCCTTCTCCCACCTCTCTCTATCAACATCTCTCACTCTCTGTCCTTCTCCCACCTCTCTCTATCAACATCTCTCCCTCTCTGTCCTTCTCCTACCTCTCTCTCTCTCTCTCTCTCTCTCTCTCTCTCTATCAACATCTCTCCCTCTCTGTCCTTCTCCTACCTCTCTCTCTCTTTATCAACATCTCTCACTCTCTGTCCTTCTCCTACCTCTCTCTCTCTCTCTCTTTATCGACATCTCCTCCCTCTGTCCTTCTCCCACCTCTCTCTATCAACATCTCTCCCTCTCTGTCCTTCTCCTACCTCTCTCTCTCTTTATCAACATCTCTCACTCTCTGTCCTTCTCCTACCTCTCTCTCTCTCTTTATCAACATCTCTCCCTCTCTGTCCTTCTCCTACCTCTCTCTCTCTCTCTTTATCGACATCTCTCCCTCTCTGTCCTTCTCCTACCTCTCTCTCTCTTTATCGACATCTCCCCCTTCTGTCCTTCTCCCACCTCTCTCTATCAACATCTCTCACTCTCTGTCCTTCTCCTACCTCTCTCTCTCTCTCTCTTTATCGACATCTCCTCCCTCTGTCCTTCTCCCACCTCTCTCTATCAACATCTCTCCCTCTCTGTCCTTCTCCTACCTCTCTCTCTCTTTATCAACATCTCTCACTCTCTGTCCTTCTCCTACCTCTCTCTCTCTCTTTATCAACATCTCTCACTCTCTGTCCTTCTCCTAAAGCTCTCTCTCTATCAACATCTCTCACTCTGTTCTTCTCCTACCTCTCTCTCTCTTTATCAACATCTCTCACTCTCTGTCCTTCTCCTACCTCTCTCTCTCTCTATCAACATCTCTCACTCTGTTCTTCTCCTACCTCTCTCTCTCTCTTTATCAACATCTCTCACTCTCTGTCCTTCATCCTACCTCTCTCTCTCTCTTTATCGACATCTCTCCCTCTCTGTCCTTCTCCTACCTCTCTCTCTCGCTCTCTCTCTCTCTATCAACATCTCTCACTCTCTGTCCTTCTCCTACCTCTCTCTCTCTTTATCAACATCTCTCACTCTCTGTCCTTCTCCTACCTCTCTCTCTCTTTATCAACATCTCTCCCTCTCTGTCCTTCTCCTACCTCTCTCTCTCTTTATCAACATCTCTCACTCTCTGTCCTTCTCCTACCTCTCTCTCTCTTTATCAACATCTCTCACTCTCTGTCCTTCTCCTACCTCTCTCTCTCTCTCTATCAACATCTCTCACTCTGTTCTTCTCCTACCTCTCTCTCTCTCTTTATCAACATCTCTCCCTCTCTGTCCTTCTCCTACCTCTCTCTCTCTCTTTATCGACATCTCTCCCTCTCTGTCCTTCTCCTACCTCTCTCTCATTATCGACATCTCCCCCCTCTGTCCTTCTCCCACCTCTCTCTATCAACATATCTCCCTCTCTGTCCTTCTCCTACCTCTCTCTCTCTCTTTATCAACATCTCTCACTCTCTGTCCTTCATCCTACCTCTCTCTCTCTCTTTATCGACATCTCTCCCTCTCTGTCCTTCTCCTACCTCTCTCTATCAACATCTCTCCCTCTCTGTCCTTCTCCTACCTCTCTCTCTCTCTTTATCAACATCTCTCCCTCTCTGTCCTTCTCCTACCTCTCTCTCTCTCTCTTTATCGACATCTCTCCCTCTCTGTCCTTCTCCTACCTCTCTCTCTCTTTATCGACATCTCCCCCTTCTGTCCTTCTCCCACCTCTCTCTATCAACATCTCTCACTCTCTGTCCTTCTCCTACCTCTCTCTCTCTCTCTCTTTATCGACATCTCCTCCCTCTGTCCTTCTCCCACCTCTCTCTATCAACATCTCTCACTCTCTGTCCTTCTCCTACCTCTCTCTCTCTCTCTTTAGCGACATCTCCCCCCTCTGTCCTTCTCCCACCTCTCTCTATCAACATCTCTCACTCTCTGTCCTTCTCCTACCTCTCTCTCTCTCTCTCTTTATCAACATCTCTCCCTCTCTGTCCTTCTCCTACCTCTCTCTATCAACATCTCTCACTCTCTGTCCTTCATCCTACCTCTCTCTCTTTATCGACATCTCTCCCTCTCTGTCCTTCTCCTACCTCTCTCTATCAACATCTCTCACTCTCTGTCCTTCATCCTACCTCTCTCTCTCTCTTTATCAACATCTCTCCCTCTCTGTCCTTCTCCTACCTCTCTCTCTCTCTTTATCAACATCTCTCACTCTCTGTCCTTCTCCTACCTCTCTCTCTCTCTATCAACATCTCTCACTCTGTTCTTCTCCTACCTCTCTCTCTCTCTCTTTATCAACATCTCTCCCTCTCTGTCCTTCTCCTACCCCTCTCTCTCTCTCTTTATCGACATCTCTCCCTCTCTGTCCTTCTCCTACCTCTCTCTCTCTTTATCGACATCTCCCCCCTCTGTCCTTCTCCCACCTCTCTCTATCAACATCTCTCACTCTTTGTCCTTCTCCCACCTCTCTCTATCAACATCTCTCCCTCTCTGTCCTTCTCCTACCTCTCTCTCTCTTTATCAACATCTCTCACTCTCTGTCCTTCTCCTACCTCTCTCTCTCTCTTTATCAACATCTCTCACTCTCTGTCCTTCTCCTACCGCTCTCTCTCTATCAACATCTCTCACTCTGTTCTTCTCCTACCTCTCTCTCTCTTTATCAACATCTCTCACTCTCTGTCCTTCTCCTACCTCTCTCTCTCTCTATCAACATCTCTCACTCTGTTCTTCTCCTACCTCTCTCTCTCTCTTTATCAACATCTCTCACTCTCTGTCCTTTATCCTACCTCTCTCTCTCTCTTTATCGACATCTCTCCCTCTCTGTCCTTCTCCTACCTCTCTCTCTCTCTCTCTATCAACATCTCTCACTCTCTGTCCTTCTCCTACCTCTCTCTCTCTTTATCAACATCTCTCACTCTCTGTCCTTCTCCTACCTCTCTCTCTCTTTATCAACATCTCTCACTCTCTGTCCTTCTCCTACCTCTCTCTCTCTCTTTATCAACATCTCTCACTCTCTGTCCTTCTCCTACCGCTCTCTCTCTATCAACATCTCTCACTCTGTTCTTCTCCTACCTCTCTCTCTATTTATCAACATCTCTCACTCTCTGTCCTTCTCCTACCTCTCTCTCTCTCTATCAACATCTCTCACTCTGTTCTTCTCCTACCTCTCTCTCTCTCTTTATCAACATCTCTCACTCTCTGTCCTTCATCCTACCTCTCTCTATCTCTTTATCGACATCTCTCCCTCTCTGTCCTTCTCCTACCTCTCTCTCTCTCTCTCTCTCTCTCTCTATCAACATCTCTCACTCTCTGTCCTTCTCCTACCTCTCTCTCTCTTTATCAACATCTCTCACTCTCTGTCCTTCTCCTACCTCTCTCTCTCTTTATCAACATCTCTCCCTCTCTGTCCTTCTCCTACCTCTCTCTCTCTTTATCAACATCTCTCACTCTCTGTCCTTCTCCTACCTCTCTCTCTCTCTTTATCAACATCTCTCACTCTCTGTCCTTCTCCTACCTCTCTCTCTCTCTCTATCAACATCTCTCACTCTCTGTCCTTCTCCTACCTCTCTCTCTCTCTTTATCAACATCTCTCACTCTCTGTCCTTCTCCTACCTCTCTCTCTCTATCAACATCTCTCACTCTCTGTCCTTCTCCTACACCTCTCTCTCTCTCTCTTTATCGACATCTCTCCCTCTCTGTCCTTCTCCTACCTCTCTCTATCAACATCTCTCACTCTCTGTCCTTCATCCTACCTCTCTCTCTCTCTTTATCGACATCTCTCCCTCTCTGTCCTTCTCCTACCTCTCTCTATCAACATCTCTCACTCTCTGTCCTTCATCCTACCTCTCTCTCTTTATCGACATCTCTCCCTCTCTGTCCTTCTCCTACCTCTCTCTATCAACATCTCTCACTCTCTGTCCTTCATCCTACCTCTCTCTCTCTCTTTATCAACATCTCTCCCTCTCTGTCCTTCTCCTACCTCTCTCTCTCTCTTTATCAACATCTCTCACTCTCTGTCCTTCTCCTACCTCTCTCTCTCTCTATCAACATCTCTCACTCTGTTCTTCTCCTACCTCTCTCTCTCTCTCTTTATCAACATCTCTCCCTCTCTGTCCTTCTCCTACCCCTCTCTCTCTCTCTTTATCGACATCTCTCCCTCTCTGTCCTTCTCCTACCTCTCTCTCTCTTTATCGACATCTCCCCCCTCTGTCCTTCTCCCACCTCTCTCTATCAACATCTCTCACTCTTTGTCCTTCTCCCACCTCTCTCTATCAACATCTCTCCCTCTCTGTCCTTCTCCTACCTCTCTCTCTCTTTATCAACATCTCTCACTCTCTGTCCTTCTCCTACCTCTCTCTCTCTCTTTATCAACATCTCTCACTCTCTGTCCTTCTCCTACCGCTCTCTCTCTATCAACATCTCTCACTCTGTTCTTCTCCTACCTCTCTCTCTCTTTATCAACATCTCTCACTCTCTGTCCTTCTCCTACCTCTCTCTCTCTCTATCAACATCTCTCACTCTGTTCTTCTCCTACCTCTCTCTCTCTCTTTATCAACATCTCTCACTCTCTGTCCTTTATCCTACCTCTCTCTCTCTCTTTATCGACATCTCTCCCTCTCTGTCCTTCTCCTACCTCTCTCTCTCTCTCTCTATCAACATCTCTCACTCTCTGTCCTTCTCCTACCTCTCTCTCTCTTTATCAACATCTCTCACTCTCTGTCCTTCTCCTACCTCTCTCTCTCTTTATCAACATCTCTCACTCTCTGTCCTTCTCCTACCTCTCTCTCTCTCTTTATCAACATCTCTCACTCTCTGTCCTTCTCCTACTCTGTTCTCTCTCTCTCTCTATCAACATCTCTCACTCTGTCCTTCTCCTACCTCTCTCTCTCTCTATCAACATCTCTCACTCTGTTCTTCTCCTACCTCTCTCTCTCTCTTTATCAACATCTCTCACTCTCTGTCCTTCATCCTACCTCTCTCTATCTCTTTATCGACATCTCTCCCTCTCTGTCCTTCTCCTACCTCTCTCTCTCTCTCTCTCTCTCTCTATCAACATCTCTCACTCTCTGTCCTTCTCCTACCTCTCTCTCTCTTTATCAACATCTCTCACTCTCTGTCCTTCTCCTACCTCTCTCTCTCTTTATCAACATCTCTCCCTCTCTGTCCTTCTCCTACCTCTCTCTCTCTTTATCAACATCTCTCACTCTCTGTCCTTCTCCTACCTCTCTCTCTCTCTTTATCAACATCTCTCACTCTCTGTCCTTCTCCTACCTCTCTCTCTCTCTCTATCAACATCTCTCACTCTCTGTCCTTCTCCTACCTCTCTCTCTCTCTTTATCAACATCTCTCACTCTCTGTCCTTCTCCTACCTCTCTCTCTCTATCAACATCTCTCACTCTCTGTCCTTCTCCTACATCTCTCTCTCTCTCTCTTTATCGACATCTCTCCCTCTCTGTCCTTCTCCTACCTCTCTCTATCAACATCTCTCACTCTCTGTCCTTCATCCTACCTCTCTCTCTCTCTTTATCGACATCTCTCCCTCTCTGTCCTTCTCCTACCTCTCTCTATCAACATCTCTCCCTCTCTGTCCTTCTCCTACCTCTCTCTCTCTCTTTATCAACATCTCTCCCTCTCTGTCCTTCTCCTACCTCTCTCTCTCTCTTTATCGACATCTCTCCCTCTCTGTCCTTCTCCTACCTCTCTCTCATTATCGACATCTCCCCCCTCTGTCCTTCTCCCACCTCTCTCTATCAACATATCTCCCTCTCTGTCCTTCTCCTACCTCTCTCTCTCTCTTTATCAACATCTCTCACTCTCTGTCCTTCATCCTACCTCTCTCTCTCTCTTTATCGACATCTCTCCCTCTCTGTCCTTCTCCTACCTCTCTCTCTCTCTTTATCAACATCTCTCCCTCTCTGTCCTTCTCCTACCTCTCTCTCTCTCTCTTTATCGACATCTCTCCCTCTCTGTCCTCCTACCTCTCTCTCTCTTTATCGACATCTCCCCCTTCTGTCCTTCTCCCACCTCTCTCTATCAACATCTCTCACTCTCTGTCCTTCTCCTACCTCTCTCTCTCTCTCTCTTTATCGACATCTCCTCCCTCTGTCCTTCTCCCACCTCTCTCTATCAACATCTCTCACTCTCTGTCCTTCTCCTACCTCTCTCTCTCTCTCTCTCTAGCGACATCTCCCCCCTCTGTCCTTCTCCCACCTCTCTCTATCAACATCTCTCACTCTCTGTCCTTCTCCTACCTCTCTCTCTCTCTCTTTATCAACATATCTCCCTCTCTGTCCTTCTCCTACCTCTCTCTATCAACATCTCTCACTCTCTGTCCTTCATCCTACCTCTCTCTCTCTCTTTATCGACATCTCTCCCTCTCTGTCCTTCTCCTACCTCTCTCTATCAACATCTCTCACTCTCTGTCCTTCATCCTACCTCTCTCTCTCTCTTTATCAACATCTCTCCCTCTCTGTCCTTCTCCTACCTCTCTCTCTCTCTCTATCAACATCTCTCCCTCTCTGTCCTTCTCCTACCTCTCTCTCTCTCTTTATCAACATCTCTCACTCTCTGTCCTTCTCCTACCTCTCTCTCTCTCTATCAACATCTCTCACTCTGTTCTTCTCCTACCTCTCTCTCTCTCTCTTTATCAACATCTCTCCCTCTCTGTCCTTCTCCTACCCCTCTCTCTCTCTCTTTATCGACATCTCTCCCTCTCTGTCCTTCTCCTACCTCTCTCTCTCTTTATCGACATCTCCCCCCTCTGTCCTTCTCCCACCTCTCTCTATCAACATCTCTCACTCTCTGTCCTTCTCCCACCTCTCTCTATCAACATCTCTCCCTCTCTGTCCTTCTCCTACGTCTCTCTCTCTATCAACATCTCTCCCTCTCTGTCCTTCTCCTACCTCTCTCTCTCTTTATCAACATCTCTCACTCTCTGTCCTTCTCCTACCTCTCTCTCTCTCTTTATCAACATCTCTCACTCTCTGTCCTTCTCCTACCGCTCTCTCTCTATCAACATCTCTCACTCTGTTCTTCTCCTACCTCTCTCTCTCTTTATCAACATATCTCACTCTCTGTCCTTCTCCTACCTCTCTCTCTCTCTATCAACATCTCTCACTCTGTTCTTCTCCTACCTCTCTCTCTCTCTTTATCAACATCTCTCACTCTCTGTCCTTCATCCTACCTCTCTCTCTCTCTTTATCGACATCTCTCCCTCTCTGTCCTTCTCCTACCTCTCTCTCTCGCTCTCTCTCTCTCTATCAACATCTCTCACTCTCTGTCCTTCTCCTACCTCTCTCTCTCTTTATCAACATCTCTCACTCTCTGTCCTTCTCCTACCTCTCTCTCTCTTTATCAACATCTCTCCCTCTCTGTCCTTCTCCTACCTCTCTCTCTCTTTATCAACATCTCTCACTCTCTGTCCTTCTCCTACCTCTCTCTCTCTCTTTATCAACATCTCTCACTCTCTGTCCTTCTCCTACCTCTCTCTCTCTCTCTATCAACATCTCTCACTCTGTTCTTCTCCTACCTCTCTCTCTCTCTCTATCAACATCTCTCACTCTGTTCTTCTCCTACCTCTCTCTCTCTCTTTATCAACATCTCTCCCTCTCTGTCCTTCTCCTACCTCTCTCTCTCTCTTTATCGACATCTCTCCCTCTCTGTCCTTCTCCTACCTCTCTCTCATTATCGACATCTCCCCCCTCTGTCCTTCTCCCACCTCTCTCTATCAACATATCTCCCTCTCTGTCCTTCTCCTACCTCTCTCTCTCTCTTTATCAACATCTCTCACTCTCTGTCCTTCATCCTACCTCTCTCTCTCTCTTTATCGACATCTCTCCCTCTCTGTCCTTCTCCTACCTCTCTCTATCAACATCTCTCCCTCTCTGTCCTTCTCCTACCTCTCTCTCTCTCTTTATCAACATCTCTCCCTCTCTGTCCTTCTCCTACCTCTCTCTCTCTCTCTTTATCGACATCTCTCCCTCTCTGTCCTTCTCCTACCTCTCTCTCTCTTTATCGACATCTCCCCCTTCTGTCCTTCTCCCACCTCTCTCTATCAACATCTCTCACTCTCTGTCCTTCTCCTACCTCTCTCTCTCTCTCTCTTTTTATCGACATCTCCTCCCTCTGTCCTTCTCCCACCTCTCTCTATCAACATCTCTCACTCTCTGTCCTTCTCCTACCTCTCTCTCTCTCTCTTTAGCGACATCTCCCCCCTCTGTCCTTCTCCCACCTCTCTCTATCAACATCTCTCACTCTCTGTCCTTCTCCTACCTCTCTCTCTCTCTCTCTTTATCAACATCTCTCCCTCTCTGTCCTTCTCCTACCTCTCTCTATCAACATCTCTCACTCTCTGTCCTTCATCCTACCTCTCTCTCTCTCTTTATCGACATCTCTCCCTCTCTGTCCTTCTCCTACCTCTCTCTATCAACATCTCTCACTCTCTGTCCTTCATCCTACCTCTCTCTCTCTCTTTATCAACATCTCTCACTCTGTCCTTCTCCTACCTCTCTCTCTCTCTATCAACATCTCTCACTCTGTTCTTCTCCTACCTCTCTCTCTCTCTCTTTATCAACATCTCTCCCTCTCTGTCCTTCTCCTACCTCTCTCTCTCTCTTTATCGACATCTCTCCCTCTCTGTCCTTCTCCTACCTCTCTCTCTCTTTATCGACATCTCCCCCCTCTGTCCTTCTCCCACCTCTCTCTATCAACATCTCTCACTCTCTGTCCTTCTCCCACCTCTCTCTATCAACATCTCTCCCTCTCTGTCCTTCTCCTACTCTCTCTCTCTCTCTCTCTCTCTCTCTCTATCAACATCTCTCCCTCTCTGTCCTTCTCCTACCTCTCTCTCTCTTTATCAACATCTCTCACTCTCTTTCCTTCTCCTACCTCTCTCTCTCTCTTTATCAACATCTCTCACTCTCTGTCCTTCTCCTACCGCTCTCTCTCTATCAACATCTCTCACTCTGTTCTTCTCCTACCTCTCTCTCTCTTTATCAACATCTCTCACTCTCTGTCCTTCATCCTACCTCTCTCTCTCTCTTTATCGACATCTCTCCCTCTCTGTCCTTCTCCTACCTCTCTCTCTCTCTCTCTCTCTCTCTCTATCAACATCTCTCACTCTCTGTCCTTCTCCTACCTCTCTCTCTCTTTATCAACATCTCTCACTCTCTGTCCTTCTCCTACCTCTCTCTCTCTTTATCAACATCTCTCACTCTCTGTCCTTCTCCTACCTCTCTCTCTCTCTTTATCAACATCTCTCACTCTCTGTCCTTCTCCTACCGCTCTCTCTCTATCAACATCTCTCACTCTGTTCTTCTCCTACCTCTCTCTCTCTTTATCAACATCTCTCACTCTCTGTCCTTCTCCTACCTCTCTCTCTCTCTATCAACATCTCTCACTCTGTTCTTCTCCTACCTCTCTCTCTCTCTTTATCAACATCTCTCACTCTCTGTCCTTCATCCTACCTCTCTCTCTCTCTTTATCGACATCTCTCCCTCTCTGTCCTTCTCCTACCTCTCTCTCTCTCTCTCTCTCTATCAACATCTCTCACTCTCTGTCCTTCTCCTACCTCTCTCTCTCTTTATCAACATCTCTCACTCTCTGTCCTTCTCCTACCTCTCTCTCTCTTTATCAACATCTCTCCCTCTCTGTCCTTCTCCTACCTCTCTCTCTCTTTATCAACATCTCTCACTCTCTGTCCTTCTCCTACCTCTCTCTCTCTCTTTATCAACATCTCTCACTCTCTGTCCTTCTCCTACCTCTCTCTCTCTCTCTATCAACATCTCTCACTCTCTGTCCTTCTCCTACCTCTCTCTCTCTCTTTATCAACATCTATCACTCTCTGTCCTTCTCCTACCTCTCTCTCTCTCTATCAACATCTCTCACTCTCTGTCCTTCTCCTACATCTCTCTCTCTCTCTCTTTATCGACATCTCTCCCTCTCTGTCCTTCTCCTACCTCTCTCTATCAACATCTCTCACTCTCTGTCCTTCATCCTACCTCTCTCTCTCTCTTTATCGACATCTCTCCCTCTCTGTCCTTCTCCTACCTCTCTCTATCAACATCTCTCCCTCTCTGTCCTTCTCCTACCTCTCTCTCTCTCTTTATCAACATCTCTCCCTCTCTGTCCTTCTCCTACCTCTCTCTCTCTCTTTATCGACATCTCTCCCTCTCTGTCCTTCTCCTACCTCTCTCTCATTATCGACATCTCCCCCCTCTGTCCTTCTCCCACCTCTCTCTATCAACATATCTCCCTCTCTGTCCTTCTCCTACCTCTCTCTCTCTCTTTATCAACATCTCTCACTCTCTGTCCTTCATCCTACCTCTCTCTCTCTCTTTATCGACATCTCTCCCTCTCTGTCCTTCTCCTACCTCTCTCTATCAACATCTCTCCCTCTCTGTCCTTCTCCTACCTCTCGCTCTCTCTTTATCAACATCTCTCCCTCTCTGTCCTTCTCCTACCTCTCTCTCTCTCTCTTTATCGACATCTCTCCCTCTCTGTCCTTCTCCTACCTCTCTCTCTCTTTATCGACATCTCCCCCTTCTGTCCTTCTCCCACCTCTCTCTATCAACATCTCTCACTCTCTGTCCTTCTCCTACCTCTCTCTCTCTCTCTCTTTATCGACATCTCCTCCCTCTGTCCTTCTCCCACCTCTCTCTATCAACATCTCTCACTCTCTGTCCTTCTCCTACCTCTCTCTCTCTCTCTTTAGCGACATCTCCCCCCTCTGTCCTTCTCCCACCTCTCTCTATCAACATCTCTCACTCTCTGTCCTTCTCCTACCTCTCTCTCTCTCTCTCTTTATCAACATCTCTCCCTCTCTGTCCTTCTCCTACCTCTCTCTATCAACATCTCTCACTCTCTGTCCTTCATCCTACCTCTCTCTCTCTCTTTATCGACATCTCTCCCTCTCTGTCCTTCTCCTACCTCTCTCTATCAACATCTCTCACTCTCTGTCCTTCATCCTACCTCTCTCTCTCTCTTTATCAACATCTCTCCCTCTCTGTCCTTCTCCTACCTCTCTCTCTCTCTTTATCAACATCTCTCCCTCTCTGTCCTTCTCCTACCTCTCTCTCTCTCTCTCTCTCTATCAACATCTCTCACTCTCTGTCCTTCTCCTACCTCTCCCTCTCTTTATCAACATCTCTCACTCTCTGTCCTTCATCCTACCTCTCTCTCTCTCTTTATCAACATCTCTCCCTCTCTGTCCTTCTCCTACCTCTCTCTCTCTCTCTATCAACATCTCTCCCTCTCTGTCCTTCTCCTACCTCTCTCTCTTTATCAACATCTCTCACTCTCTGTCCTTCTCCTACCTCTCTCTCTCTCTATCAACATCTCTCACTCTGTTCTTCTCCTACCTCTCTCTCTCTCTCTTTATCAACATCTCTCCCTCTCTGTCCTTCTCCTACCCCTCTCTCTCTCTCTTTATCGACATCTCTCCCTCTCTGTCCTTCTCCTACCTCTCTCTCTCTTTATCGACATCTCCCCCCTCTGTCCTTCTCCCACCTCTCTCTATCAACATCTCTCACTCTCTGTCCTTCTCCCACCTCTCTCTATCAACATCTCTCCCTCTCTGTCCTTCTCCTACCTCTCTCTCTCTCTCTCTCTCTCTCTATCAACATCTCTCACTCTCTGTCCTTCATCCTACCTCTCTCTCTCTCTTTATCGACATCTCTCCCTCTCTGTCCTTCTCCTACCTCTCTCTATCAACATCTCTCCCTCTCTGTCCTTCTCCTACCTCTATCTCTCTCTTTATCAACATCTCTCCCTCTCTGTCCTTCTCCTACCTCTCTCTCTCTCTTTATCAACATCTCTCACTCTCTGTCCTTCATCCTACCTCTCTCTCTCTCTTTATCGACATCTCTCCCTCTCTGTCCTTCTCCTACCTCTCTCTATCAACATCTCTCCCTCTCTGTCCTTCTCCTACCTCTCTCTCTCTCTTTATCAACATCTCTCCCTCTCTGTCCTTCTCCTACCTCTCTCTCTCTCTCTTTATCGACATCTCTCCCTCTCTGTCCTTCTCCTACCTCTCTCTCTCTTTATCGACATCTCCCCCTTCTGTCCTTCTCCCACCTCTCTCTATCAACATCTCTCACTCTCTGTCCTTCTCCTACCTCTCTCTCTTTATCGACATCTCCTCCCTCTGTCCTTCTCCCACCTCTCTCTATCAACATCTCTCACTCTCTGTCCTTCTCCTACCTCTCTCTCTCTCTCTTTAGCGACATCTCCCCCCTCTGTCCTTCTCCCACCTCTCTCTATCAACATCTCTCACTCTCTGTCCTTCTCCTACCTCTCTCTCTCTCTCTCTTTATCAACATCTCTCCCTCTCTGTCCTTCTCCTACCTCTCTCTATCAACATCTCTCACTCTCTGTCATTCATCCTACCTCTCTCTCTCTCTTTATCGACATCTCTCCCTCTCTGTCCTTCTCCTACCTCTCTCTATCAACATCTCTCACTCTCTGTCCTTCATCCTACCTCTCTCTCTCTCTTTATCAACATCTCTCCCTCTCTGTCCTTCTCCTACCTCTCTCTCTCTCTTTATCAACATCTCTCCCTCTCTGTCCTTCTCCTACCTCTCTCTCTCTCTCTCTCTCTCTCTATCAACATCTCTCACTCTCTGTCCTTCTCCTACCTCTCTCTCTCTTTATCAACATCTCTCACTCTCTGTCCTTCATCCTACCTCTCTCTCTCTCTTTATCAACATCTCTCCCTCTCTGTCCTTCTCCTACCTCTCTCTCTCTCTCTATCAACATCTCTCCCTCTCTGTCCTTCTCCTACCTCTCTCTCTCTCTCTCTCTCTCTTTATCAACATCTCTCACTCTCTGTCCTTCTCCTACCTCTCTCTCTCTCTATCAACATCTCTCACTCTGTTCTTCTCCTACCTCTCTCTCTCTCTCTTTATCAACATCTCTCCCTCTCTGTCCTTCTCCTACCCCTCTCTCTCTCTCTTTATCGACATCTCTCCCTCTCTGTCCTTCTCCTACCTCTCTCTCTCTTTATCGACATCTCCCCCCTCTGTCCTTCTCCCACCTCTCTCTATCAACATCTCTCACTCTCTGTCCTTCTCCCACCTCTCTCTATCAACATCTCTCCCTCTCTGTCCTTCTCCTACCTCTCTCTCTCTATCAACATCTCTCCCTCTCTGTCCTTCTCCTACCTCTCTCTCTCTCTCTCTCTCTATCAACATCTCTCACTCTCTGTCCTTCTCCTACCTCTCTCTCTCTTTATCAACATCTCTCACTCTCTGTCCTTCTCCTACCTCTCTCTCTCTTTATCAACATCTCTCACTCTCTGTCCTTCTCCTACCTCTCTCTCTCTCTTTATCAACATCTCTCACTCTCTGTCCTTCTCCTACCGCTCTCTCTCTATCAACATCTCTCACTCTGTTCTTCTCCTACCTCTCTCTCTCTCTTTATCAACATCTCTCACTCTCTGTCCTTCTCCTACCTCTCTCTCTCTCTATCAACATCTCTCACTCTGTTCTTCTCCTACCTCTCTCTCTCTCTTTATCAACATCTCTCACTCTCTGTCCTTCATCCTACCTCTCTCTCTCTCTTTATCGACATCTCTCCCTCTCTGTCCTTCTCCTACCTCTCTCTCTCTCTCTCTCTCTCTATCAACATCTCTCACTCTCTGTCCTTCTCTTACCTCTCTCTCTCTTTATCAACATCTCTCACTCTCTGTCCTTCTCCTACCTCTCTCTCTCTTTATCAACATCTCTCCCTCTCTGTCCTTCTCCTACCTCTCTCTCTCTTTATCAACATCTCTCACTCTCTGTCCTTCTCCTACCTCTCTCTCTCTCTTTATCAACATCTCTCACTCTCTGTCCTTCTCCTACCTCTCTCTCTCTCTCTATCAACATCTCTCACTCTCTGTCCTTCTCCTACCTCTCTCTCTCACTTTATCAACATCTATCACTCTCTGTCCTTCTCCTACCTCTCTCTCTCTCTATCAACATCTCTCACTCTCTGTCCTTCTACATCTCTCTCTCTCTCTCTTTATCGACATCTCTCCCTCTCTGTCCTTCTCCTACCTCTCTCTATCAACATCTCTCACTCTCTGTCCTTCATCCTACCTCTCTCTCTCTCTTTATCGACATCTCTCCCTCTCTGTCCTTCTCCTACCTCTCTCTATCAACATCTCTCCCTCTCTGTCCTTCTCCTACCTCTCTCTCTCTCTTTATCAACATCTCTCCCTCTCTGTCCTTCTCCTACCTCTCTCTCTCTCTTTATCGACATCTCTCCCTCTCTGTCCTTCTCCTACCTCTCTCTCATTATCGACATCTCCCCCCTCTGTCCTTCTCCCACCTCTCTCTATCAACATATCTCCCTCTCTGTCCTTCTCCTACCTCTCTCTCTCTCTTTATCAACATATCTCACTCTCTGTCCTTCATCCTACCTCTCTCTCTCTCTCTCTTTATCGACATCTCTCCCTCTCTGTCCTTCTCCTACCTCTCTCTCTCTTTATCGACATCTCCCCCTTCTGTCCTTCTCCCACCTCTCTCTATCAACATCTCTCACTCTCTGTCCTTCTCCTACCTCTCTCTCTCTCTCTCTTTATCGACATCTCCTCCCTCTGTCCTTCTCCCACCTCTCTCTATCAACATCTCTCACTCTCTGTCCTTCTCCTACCTCTCTCTCTCTCTCTTTAGCGACATCTCCCCCCTCTGTCCTTCTCCCACCTCTCTCTATCAACATCTCTCACTCTCTGTCCTTCTCCTACCTCTCTCTCTCTCTCTCTCTCTCTTTATCAACATCTCTCCCTCTCTGTCCTTCTCCTACCTCTCTCTATCAACATCTCTCACTCTCTGTCCTTCATCCTACCTCTCTCTCTCTCTTTATCGACATCTCTCCCTCTCTGTCCTTCTCCTACCTCTCTCTATCAACATCTCTCACTCTCTGTCCTTCATCCTACCTCTCTCTCTCTCTTTATCAACATCTCTCCCTCTCTGTCCTTCTCCTACCTCTCTCTCTCTCTCTATCAACATCTCTCCCTCTCTGTCCTTCTCCTACCTCTCTCTCTCTCTTTATCAACATCTCTCACTCTCTGTCCTTCTCCTACCTCTCTCTCTCTCTATCAACATCTCTCACTCTGTTCTTCTCCTACCTCTCTCTCTCTCTCTTTATCAACATCTCTCCCTCTCTGTCCTTTTCCTACCCCTCTCTCTCTCTCTTTATCGACATCTCTCCCTCTCTGTCCTTCTCCTACCTCTCTCTCTCTTTATCGACATCTCCCCCCTCTGTCCTTCTCCCACCTCTCTCTATCAACATCTCTCACTCTCTGTCCTTCTCCCACCTCTCTCTATCAACATCTCTCCCTCTCTGTCCTTCTCCTACCTCTCTCTCTCTCTCTCTCTCTCTCTCTATCAACATCTCTCCCTCTCTGTCCTTCTCCTACCTCTCTCTCTCTTTATCAACATCTCTCACTCTCTGTCCTTCTCCTACCTCTCTCTCTCTCTTTATCAACATCTCTCACTCTCTGTCCTTCTCCTACCGCTCTCTCTCTATCAACATCTCTCACTCTGTTCTTCTCCTACCTCTCTCTCTCTTTATCAACATCTCTCACTCTCTGTCCTTCTCCTACCTCTCTCTCTCTCTATCAACATCTCTCACTCTGTTCTTCTCCTACCTCTCTCTCTCTCTTTATCAACATCTCTCACTCTCTGTCCTTCATCCTACCTCTCTCTCTCTCTTTATCGACATCTCTCCCTCTCTGTCCTTCTCCTACCTCTCTCTCTCGCTCTCTCTCTCTCTATCAACATCTCTCACTCTCTGTCCTTCTCCTACCTCTCTCTCTCTTTATCAACATCTCTCACTCTCTGTCCTTCTCCTACCTCTCTCTCTCTTTATCAACATCTCTCCCTCTCTGTCCTTCTCCTACCTCTCTCTCTCTTTATCAACATCTCTCACTCTCTGTCCTTCTCCTACCTCTCTCTCTCTCTTTATCAACATCTCTCACTCTCTGTCCTTCTCCTACCTCTCTCTCTCTCTATCAACATCTCTCACTCTGTTCTTCTCCTACCTCTCTCTCTCTCTTTATCAACATCTCTCCCTCTCTGTCCTTCTCCTACCTCTCTCTCTCTCTTTATCGACATCTCTCCCTCTCTGTCCTTCTCCTACCTCTCTCTCATTATCGACATCTCCCCCCTCTGTCCTTCTCCCACCTCTCTCTATCAACATATCTCCCTCTCTGTCCTTCTCCTACCTCTCTCTCTCTCTTTATCAACATCTCTCACTCTCTGTCCTTCATCCTACCTCTCTCTCTCTCTTCATCGACATCTCTCCCTCTCTGTCCTTCTCCTACCTCTCTCTATCAACATCTCTCCCTCTCTGTCCTTCTCCTACCTCTCTCTCTCTCTTTATCAACATCTCTCCCTCTCTGTCCTTCTCCTACCTCTCTCTCTCTCTCTTTATCGACATCTCTCCCTCTCTGTCCTTCTCCTACCTCTCTCTCTCTTTATCGACATCTCCCCCTTCTGTCCTTCTCCCACCTCTCTCTATCAACATCTCTCACTCTCTGTCCTTCTCCTACCTCTCTCTCTCTCTCTCTTTATCGACATCTCCTCCCTCTGTCCTTCTCCCACCTCTCTCTATCAACATCTCTCACTCTCTGTACCTCTCTCTCTCTCTTTATCGACATCTCTCCCTCTCTGTCCTTCTCCTACCTCTCTCTATCAACATCTCTCACTCTCTGTCCTTCATCCTACCTCTCTCTCTCTCTTTATCAACATCTCTCCCTCACTCTCTGTCCTTCTCCTACCTCTCTCTCTCTCCTTCTCCTACCTCTCTCTCTCTCTCTTTAGCGACATCTCCCCCCTCTGTCCTTCTCCCACCTCTCTCTATCAACATCTCTCCCTCTCTGTCCTTCTCCTACCTCTCTCTCTCTCTCTCTTTATCAACATCTCTCCCTCTCTCCTTCTCCTACCTCTCTCTATCAACATCTCTCACTCTCTGTCCTTCATCCTACCTCTCTCTCTCTCTTTATCGACATCTCTCCCTCTCTGTCCTTCTCCTACCTCTATCAACATCTCTCACTCTCTGTCCTTCATCCTACCTCTCTCTCTCTCTTTATCAACATCTCTCCCTCTCTGTCCTTCTCCTACCTCTCTCTCTCTCTCTATCAACATCTCTCCCTCTCTGTCCTTCTCCTAGATCTCTCTCTCTCTTTATCAACATCTCTCACTCTCTGTCCTTCTCCTACCTCTCTCTCTCTCTATCAACATCTCTCACTCTGTTCTTCTCCTACCTCTCTCTCTCTCTCTTTATCAACATCTCTCCCTCTCTGTCCTTCTCCTACCCCTCTCTCTCTCTCTTTATCGACATCTCTCCCTCTCTGTCCTTCTCCTACCTCTCTCTCTCTTTATCGACATCTCCCCCCTCTGTCCTTCTCCCACCTCTCTCTATCAACATCTCTCACTCTCTGTCCTTCTCCCACCTCTCTCTATCAACATCTCTCCCTCTCTGTCCTTCTCCTACCTCTCTCTCTCTCTCTCTCTCTCTCTCTCTATCAACATCTCTCCCTCTCTGTCCTTCTCCTACCTCTCTCTCTCTTTATCAACATCTCTCACTCTCTGTCCTTCTCCTACCTCTCTCTCTCTCTTTATCAACATCTCTCACTCTCTGTCCTTCTCCTACCGCTCTCTCTCTATCAACATCTCTCACTCTGTTCTTCTCCTACCTCTCTCTCTCTTTATCAACATCTCTCACTCTCTGTCCTTCTCCTACCTCTCTCTCTCTCTATCAACATCTCTCACTCTGTTCTTCTCCTACCTCTCTCTCTCTCTTTATCAACATCTCTCACTCTCTGTCCTTCATCCTACCTCTCTCTCTCTCTTTATCGACATCTCTCCCTCTCTGTCCTTCTCCTACCTCTCTCTCTCTACCTCTCTCTCTCTCTATCAACATCTCTCACTCTGTTCTTCTCCTACCTCTCTCTCTCTCTTTATCAACATCTCTCCCTCTCTGTCCTTCTCCTACCTCTCTCTCTCTCTCTTTAGCGACATCTCCCCCCTCTGTCCTTCTCCCACCTCTCTCTATCAACATCTCTCACTCTCTGTCCTTCTCCTACCTCTCTCTCTCTCTTTATCAACATCTCTCCCTCTCTGTCCTTCTCCTACCTCTCTCTATCAACATCTCTCACTCTCTGTCCTTCATCCTACCTCTCTCTCTCTCTTTATCGACATCTCTCCCTCTCTGTCCTTCTCCTACCTCTCTCTATCAACATCTCTCACTCTCTGTCCTTCATCCTACCTCTCTCTCTCTCTTTATCAACATCTCTCCCTCTCTGTCCTTCTCCTACCTCTCTCTCTCTCTCTATCAACATCTCTCCCTCTCTGTCCTTCTCCTACCTCTCTCTCTCTCTTTATCAACATCTCTCACTCTCTGTCCTTCTCCTACTCTCTCTCTCTATCAACATCTCTCACTCTGTTCTTCTCCTACCTCTCTCTCTCTCTCTTTATCAACATCTCTCCCTCTCTGTCCTTCTCCTACCCCTCTCTCTCTCTCTTTATCGACATCTCTCCCTCTCTGTCCTTCTCCTACCTCTCTCTCTCTTTATCGACATCTCCCCCCTCTGTCCTTCTCCCACCTCTCTCTATCAACATCTCTCACTCTCTGTCCTTCTCCCACCTCTCTCTATCAACATCTCTCCCTCTCTGTCCTTCTCCTACCTCTCTCTCTCTCTCTCTCTCTCTCTCTCTATCAACATCTCTCCCTCTCTGTCCTTCTCCTACCTCTCTCTCTCTTTATCAACATCTCTCACTCTCTGTCCTTCTCCTACCTCTCTCTCTCTCTTTATCAACATCTCTCACTCTCTGTCCTTCTCCTACCGCTCTCTCTCTATCAACATCTCTCACTCTGTTCTTCTCCTACCTCTCTCTCTCTCTTTATCAACATCTCTCACTCTCTGTCCTTCATCCTACCTCTCTCTCTCTCTTTATCGACATCTCTCCCTCTCTGTCCTTCTCCTACCTCTCTCTCTCGCTCTCTCTCTCTCTATCAACATCTCTCACTCTCTGTCCTTCTCCTACCTCTCTCTCTCTTTATCAACATCTCTCACTCTCTGTCCTTCTCCTACCTCTCTCTCTCTTTATCAACATCTCTCCCTCTCTGTCCTTCTCCTACCTCTCTCTCTCTTTATCAACATCTCTCACTCTCTGTCCTTCTCCTACCTCTCTCTCTCTCTTTATCAACATCTCTCACTCTCTGTCCTTCTCCTACCTCTCTCTCTCTCTCTCTATCAACATCTCTCACTCTGTTCTTCTCCTCTCTCTCTCTTTATCGACATCTCTCCCTCTCTGTCCTTCTCCTACCTCTCTCTCATTATCGACATCTCCCCCCTCTGTCCTTCTCCCACCTCTCTCTATCAACATATCTCCCTCTCTGTCCTTCTCCTACCTCTCTCTCTCTCTTTATCAACATCTCTCACTCTCTGTCCTTCATCCTACCTCTCTCTTTATCGACATCTCTCCCTCTCTGTCCTTCTCCTACCTCTCTCTATCAACATCTCTCCCTCTCTGTCCTTCTCCTACCTCTCTCTCTCTCTTTATCAACATCTCTCCCTCTCTGTCCTTCTCCTACCTCTCTCTCTCTCTCTTTATCGACATCTCTCCCTCTCTGTCCTTCTCCTACCTCTCTCTCTCTACCTCTCTCTCTCTCTTTATCAACATCTCTCCCTCTCTGTCCTTCTCCTACCTCTCTCTCTCTCTTTATCGACATCTCTCCCTCTCTGTCCTTCTCCTACCTCTCTCTCATTATCGACATCTCCCCCCTCTGTCCTTCTCCCACCTCTCTCTATCAACATATCTCCCTCTCTGTCCTTCTCCTACCTCTCTCTCTCTCTTTATCAACATCTCTCACTCTCTGTCCTTCATCCTACCTCTCTCTCTCTCTTTATCGACATCTCTCTCTGTCCTTCTCCTACCTCTCTCTATCAACATCTCTCCCTCTCTGTCCTTCTCCTACCTCTCTCTCTCTCTTTATCAACATCTCTCCCTCTCTGTCCTTCTCCTACCTCTCTCTCTCTCTCTTTATCGACATCTCTCCCTCTCTGTCCTTCTCCTACCTCTCTCTCTCTTTATCGACATCTCCCCCTTCTGTCCCTCCCACCTCTCTCTATCAACATCTCTCACTCTCTGTCCTTCTCCTACCTCTCTCTCTCTCTCTCTTTATCGACATCTCCTCCCTCTGTCCTTCTCCCACCTCTCTCTATCAACATCTCTCACTCTCTGTCCTTCTCCTACCTCTCTCTCTCTCTCTTTAGCGACATCTCCCCCCTCTGTCCTTCTCCCACCTCTCTCTATCAACATCTCTCCCTCTCTGTCCTTCTCCTACCTCTCTCTCTCTCTCTCTTTATCAACATCTCTCCCTCTCTGTCCTTCTCCTACCTCTCTCTATCAACATCTCTCACTCTCTGTCCTTCATCCTACCTCTCTCTCTCTCTTTATCGACATCTCTCCCTCTCTGTCCTTCTCCTACCTCTCTCTATCAACATCTCTCACTCTCTGTCCTTCATCCTACCTCTCTCTCTCTCTTTATCAACATCTCTCCCTCTCTGTCCTTCTCCTACCTCTCTCTCTCTCTCTATCAACATCTCTCCCTCTCTGTCCTTCTCCTACCTCTCTCTCTCTCTTTATCAACATCTCTCACTCTCTGTCCTTCTCCTACCTCTCTCTCTCTCTATCAACATCTCTCACTCTGTTCTTCTCCTACCTCTCTCTCTCTTTATCAACATCTCTCCCTCTCTGTCCTTCTCCTACCCCTCTCTCTCTCTCTTTATCGACATCTCTCCCTCTCTGTCCTTCTCCTACCTCTCTCTCTCTTTATCGACATCTCCCCCCTCTGTCCTTCTCCCACCTCTCTCTATCAACATCTCTCACTCTCTGTCCTTCTCCCACCTCTCTCTATCAACATCTCTCCCTCTCTGTCCTTCTCCTACCTCTCTCTCTCTCTCTCTCTCTCTCTCTCTCTATCAACATCTCTCCCTCTCTGTCCTTCTCCTACCTCTCTCTCTCTTTATCAACATCTCTCACTCTCTGTCCTTCTCCTACCTCTCTCTCTCTCTTTATCAACATCTCTCACTCTCTGTCCTTCTCCTACCGCTCTCTCTCTATCAACATCTCTCACTCTGTTCTTCTCCTACCTCTCTCTCTCTTTATCAACATCTCTCACTCTCTGTCCTTCTCCTACCTCTCTCTCTCTCTATCAACATCTCTCACTCTGTTCTTCTCCTACCTCTCTCTCTCTCTCTTTATCAACATCTCTCACTCTCTGTCCTTCATCCTACCTCTCTCTCTCTCTTTATCGACATCTCTCCCTCTCTGTCCTTCTGCTACCTCTCTCTCTCTCTCTCTCTCTCTCTATCAACATCTCTCACTCTCTGTCCTTCTCCTACCTCTCTCTCTCTTTATCAACATCTCTCACTCTCTGTCCTTCTCCTACCTCTCTCTCTCTTTATCAACATCTCTCCCTCTCTGTCCTTCTCCTACCTCTCTCTCTCTCTTTATCAACATCTCTCACTCTCTGTCCTTCTCCTACCTCTCTCTCTCTCTTTATCAACATCTCTCACTCTCTGTCCTTCTCCTACCTCTCTCTCTCTCTCTATCAACATCTCTCACTCTCTGTCCTTCTCCTACCTCTCTCTCTCTCTTTATCAACATCTCTCACTCTCTGTCCTTCTCCTACCTCTCTCTCTCTCTATCAACATCTCTCACTCTCTGTCCTTCTCCTACCTCTCTCTCTCTATCAACATCTCTCACTCTCTGTCCTTCTCCTACCTCTCTCTCTCTCTCTCTTCATCAACATTTCTCCCTCTCTGTCCTCACACTGTCCATACTGTATAAACACTCCCCCAGTCTCCTGTGTTATTAAGTGTTCATGTGGCTCACTAAAGGAGATTTGTTTATTCATTTCTCAAAACCTGATCAGTGATCAGCAGTCGTACCTGTATTGGGCTAGGTTTCTCTCCCTCTTTAGAACGCTCTCTCTCTTATTTCCTGCTCTCCTCGTTCCCTCTCTTTCCTGGGGTGTATTTATTCCTCCAGAATACATCAGTTTCCTGTAGATGTAAGCAGGTCTGCTCCTCTGCTCCTCTCCCTGATGCTATATCAAACCCTTCCCCTTCCTCACCCTCTCCCACCTCTTCCTCTTCCCCCACCTCTCCTCCATCCTCCTCCTCTCACTGTCCCTCCTCTTCCTCTCCCTCCCCTCTTCCTCTCCTTCTCCCTCCCCTCTTCCTCTCCTTCTCCCTCCCCCTCTCCCTCTCCTCTTCCTCTCCTCCTCTCCTCCTCCACTCCTCTCCCTCTCCTCCTCCTCTTCCTCTCCCTCTCCTCCTCCCCCTCTCCCTCTCCTCCCCCTCTCCTCCTCTCCCTCCTCCCCCTCCTCCTCCTCTCTTTCTCCTCCCCCTCTCGTCCTCCTACTCCCCTCTCCCGCTCCTCCTCCTCCCCCTCTCATCCGCCTCCTCCCCCTCTTCCTCTCCTCCTCCCACTCTCCCTCTCCTCCTCTCTCTCCTCCCCCTCTCCCTCCTCTCCCTCTCCTCCTCCTCCTCCTCTCCCTCCTCCCCTCTCCCTCTCCTCCTCCTCCTCTCCCTCTCCCCCTCTCCTCCTCCTCCTCCCCCTCTCCCTCTCCTCCTCCCCCTCTTCCTCTTCCTCTCCTCCTCTCCCGTCCCTCCTCTCCCTCTCCTCCCCCTCTCCTCCTCTCCCTCTCCTCCTCTCCCTCTCCTCCCCCTCTCATCCTCCTACTGCCCCTCTCCTCCTCCTCCCCCTCTCCGTCTCCTCCTCCCCCTCTCCCCCTCCTCCCCCTCTCCTCCTCCTCTCCCTCTCCTCCGCTCCCTCTCCTCCCCCTCTCATCCTCCTACTCCCCCTCTCCTCCTCCTCCCCCTCTCCCTCTCCTCCTCCTCCTCTCCCTCTCCTCCTCCTCCTCCCCCTTTCCCTCTCCTCCTCTCTCTCTCCTCCCCCTCTCCCTCCTCCCCCTCTCCCTCTCCTCCTCCTCCTCCTCTCCCCCTCTCCTCCTCCTCCTCCCCCTCTCCCTCTCCTCCTCCCCCTCTTCCTCTTCCTCTCCTCCTCTCCCGTCCCTCCTCTCCCTCTCCTCCTCCTCTCGTCCTCCTACTCTCCCCCTCCTCCCCTTCCTCCCCCTCTCCCCCTCCTCTCCCTCTCCTCCCCCTCTCCTCCTCCTCTCCCTCTCCTCCTCTCCCTCTCCCCCCCTCTCATCCTCCTACTCCCCCTCTCCTCCTCCTCCCCCTCTCCGTCTCCTCCTCCTCCTCCTCCTCTCCCTCTCCCCCTCTCCTCCTCCTCCTCCCCCTCTCCCTCTCCTCCTCCTCCTCCCCCTCTTCCTCTCCTCCTCTCCCGTCCCTCCTCTCCCTCTCCTCCTCCTCTCGTCCTCCTACTCTCCCTATCCTCCTCCTCCCCTCTCCTCCTCCTCCTCCCTCTCCTCCTCCTCCCCCTCTCCCTCTCCCTCCTCCCCCTGTCCCTCCTCCGTCAGTGTTGTGTTTCTCTCTGGACTCTCGCTGGGGTTTGCATGCTGACCGACTGGCTCTGGGTAAAGGACAGACGTATGCCCGCAGCGTGCCCGGCCTCTCCCTTCTGCAGGCCGCTGACCGCTCCCTCACTTCCTGTCACCTGACCTCTGACCTCCTCATAGGCGACCTGGCCATCACCCAGGGAAGGCACTACTGGGCATGCTCGGTGGAGCCCGGCTCCTACCTGGTCAAGGTGAGAAATGAAGATTTTGAGTGTGTGTGTGTATGCGTGTGTGTGCGCGTGCGTGGGTGTGTGTAATTTACTCAATTTAATTTGTCATTTTTCTATCTGCGTTCCTCAGGTGGGAGTTGGACAGGAGGCCAAGCTCCAGGAGTGGTTCCACCTTCCCCAGGACATGGCCAGCCCCCGGTGAGAGAGGAGAGAGGGAGGTAGAGGGAGGGATGGAGAGGGAGGGATGGAGGTAGGGGGGACAGAGGGAGGTAGAGGTAGGGGGACAGAGGGAGGTAGAGGTAGGGGGGACAGAGGGAGGTAGAGGTAGGGGGGACAGAGGGAGGTAGAGGTAGGGGGACAGAGGAAGGTAGAGGTAGGGGGACAGAGGAAGGTAGAGGTAGGGGGGAGGGAGGTAGAGGTAGGGGGACAGAGGGAGGTAGAGGTAGGGGGACAGAGGGAGGTAGAGGTAGGCATGGAGAGGGAAGGGGGACAGATGGAGGGGGGACAGAGGGAGGTAGAGGTGGGGGACAGAGGGAGTTAGAGGTAGGGGGACAGAGGGATGTAGAGGTAGGGGGGCAGAGGGAGGTAGAGGTAGGGGGACAGAGGGAGGTAGAGGTAGGGGGACAGAGGGAGGTAGAGGTAGGGGGACAGAAATCAAATCAAATAAAATTGTATTTGTCACATACACATGGTTAGCAGATGTTAATGCGAGTGTAGCGAAATGCTTGTGCTTCTAGTTCCGACAATGCAGTAATAACCAACAAGTAATCTAGCTAACATTTCCAAAACTACTACCTTATAGACACAAGTGTAAGGGGATAAAGAATATGTACATAAAGATATATGAATGAGTGATGGTACAGAACGGCATAGGCAAGATACAGTAGATGGTATTGAGTGCAGTATATACATATGAGATGAGTATGTAAACAAAGTGGCATAGTTAAAGTGGCTAGTGATACATGTATTACATAAAGATGCAGTAGATGATATAGAGTACAGTATATACAGTGCCTTGCGAAAGTATTCGGCCCCCTTGAACTTTGCGACCTTTTGCCACATTTCAGGCTTCAAACATAAAGATATAAAACTGTATTTTTTTGTGAAGAATCAACAACAAGTGGGACACAATCATGAAGTGGAACGACATTTATTGGATATTTCAAACTTTTTTAACAAATCAAAAACTGAAAAATTGGGCGTGCAAAATTATTCAGCCCCTTTACTTTCAGTGCAGCAAACTCTCTCCAGAAGTTCAGTGAGGATCTCTGAATGATCCAATGTTGACCTAAATGACTAATGATGATAAATACAATCCACCTGTGTGTAATCAAGTCTCCGTATAAATGCATCTGCACTGTGATAGTCTCAGAGGTCCGTCAAAAGCGCAGAGAGCATCATGAAGAACAAGGAACACACCAGGCAGGTCCGAGATACTGTTGTGAAGAAGTTTAAAGCCGGATTTGGATACAAAAAGATTTCCCAAGCTTTAAACATCCCAAGGAGCACTGTGCAAGCGATAATATTGAAATGGAAGGAGTATCAGACCACTGCAAATCTACCAAGACCTGGCCGTCCCTCTAAACTTTCAGCTCATACAAGGAGAAGACTGATCAGAGATGCAGCCAAGAGGCCCATGATCACTCTGGATGAACTGCAGAGATCTACAGGTGAGGTGGGAGACTCTGTCCATAGGACAACAATCAGTCGTATATTGCACAAATCTGGCCTTTATGGAAGAGTGGCAAGAAGAAAGCCATTTCTTAAAGATATCCATAAAAAGTGTTGTTTAAAGTTTGCCACAAGCCACCTGGGAGACACACCAAACATGTGGAAGAAGGTGCTCTGGTCAGATGAAACCAAAATTGAACTTTTTGGCAACAATGCAAGACGTTATGTTTGGCGTAAAAGCAACACAGCTCATCACCCTGAACACACCATCCCCACTGTCAAACATGGTGGTGGCAGCATCATGGTTTGGGCCTGCTTTTCTTCAGCAGGGACAGGGAAGATGGTTAAAATTGATGGGAAGATGGATGGAGCCAAATACAGGACCATTCTGGAAGAAAACCTGATGGAGTCTGTAAAAGACCTGAGACTGGGACGGAGATTTGTCTTCCAACAAGACAATGATCCAAAACATAAAGCAAAATCTACAATGGAATGGTTCAAAAAGAAACATATCCAGGTGTTAGAATGGCCAAGTCAAAGTCCAGACCTGAATCCAATCGAGAATCTGTGGAAAGAACTGAAAACTGCTGTTCACAAATGCTCTCCATCCAACCTCACTTAGCTCGAGCTGTTTTGCAAGGAGGAATGGGAAAAAATGTCAGTCTCTCGATGTGCAAAACTGATAGAGACATACCCCAAGCGACTTACAGCTGTAATCGCAGCAAAAGGTGGCGCTACAAAGTATTAACTTAAAGGGGCTGAATAATTTTGCACGCCCAATTTTTCAGTTTTTGATTTGTTAAAAAAGTTTGAAATATCCAATAAATGTCGTTCCACTTCATGATTGTGTCCCACTTGTTGTTGATTCTTTACAAAAAAATACAATTTTATATCTTTATGTTTGAAGCCTGAAATGTGGCAAAAGGTCGCAAAGTTCAAGGGGCCCGAATACTTTCGCTAGGCACTGTACATATACAAATAAGATGAATATTGTAGGGTATGTAAACATTATATTAGGTAGCATTGTTTAAAGTGGCTAGTGATATATTTTACATCATTTCCCATCAATTCCCATTATTAAAGTGGCTGGAGTTGAGTCAGTGTGTTGGCAGCAGCCACTCACTGTTAGTGGTGGCTGTTTAACAGTCTGATGGCCTTGAGATAGAAGCTGTTTTTCAGTCTCTCGGTCCCAGCTTTGATGCACCTGTACTGACCTCGCCTTCTGGATGATAGCGGGGTGAACAGGCAGTGGCTCGGGTGGTTGTTGTCCTTGATGATCTTTATGGCCTTCCTGTGATATCAGGTGGTGTAGGTGTTCTGGAGGGCAGGTAGTTTGCCCCCAGTGATGCGTTGTGCAGACCTCACTACCCTCTGGAGAACCTTACGGTTGTGGGCGGAGCAGTTGCCGTACCAGGCGGTGATACAGCCCGACAGGTTGCTCTCGATTGTGCATCTGTAGAAGTTTGTGAGTGCTTTAGGTGACAAGCCAAATTTCTTCAGCCTCCTGAGGTTGAAGAGGCGCTGCTGCGCCTTCTTCACGATGCTGTCTGTGTGGGTGGACCAGTTCAGTTTGTCTGTGATGTGTACGCCGAGGAACTTAAAACTTACTACCCTCTCCACTACTGTCCCATCGATGTGGATAGGGGGATATTCCCTCTGCTGTTTCCTGAAGTCCACAATCATCTCCTTAGTTTTGTTGACGTTGAGTGTGAGGTTATTTTCCTGACACCACACTCCGAGGGCCCTCACCTCCTCCCTGTAGGCCGTCTCGTCGTTGTTGGTAATCAAGCCTACCACTGTAGTGTCGTCTGCAAACTTGATGATTGAGTTGGAGGCGTGCGTGGCCACGCAGTCGTGGGTGAACAGGGAGTACAGGAGAGGGCTCAGAACGCACCCTTGTGGGGGCCCCAGTGTTGAGGATCAGCGGGGTGGAGATGTTGTTACCTACCCTCACCACCTGGGGTGGCCCGTCAGGAAGTCCAGTATCCAGTTGCACAGGGCGGGGTCGAGACCCAGGGTCTCGAGCTTGATGACGAGCTTGGAGGGCACTATGGTGTTAAATGCCGAGCTGTAGTCGATGAACAGCATTCTCACATAGGTATTCCTCTTGTCCAGATGGGTTAGGGCAGTGTGCAGTGTGGTTGAGATTGCATCGTCTGTGGACCTATTTGGGCGGTAAGCAAATTGGATTGGGTCTAGGGTGTCAGGTAGGGTGGAGGTGATATGGTCCTTGACTAGTCTCTCAAAGCACTTCATGATGACGGAAGTGAGTGCTACGGGGCGGTAGTCGTTTAGCTCAGTTACCTTAGCTTTCTTGGGAACAGGAACAATGGTGGCCCTCTTGAAGCATGTGGGAACAACAGACTGGGATAGGGATTGATTGAATATGTCCGTAAACACACCAGCCAGCTGGTCTGCGCATGCTCTGAAGGCGCGGCTGGGGATGCCATCTGGGCCTGCAGCCTTGCGAGGGTTGAGGTAGAGGTAGGGGGCACAGAGGGAGGTAAAGGTAGGGGGGACAGAGGGAGGTAGAGGTAGGGGGACAGAGGGAGGTAGAGGGAGGGGGACAGAGGGAGGTAGAAGTGGCTCCAGTGACACTAAAACTAACCAAGTAAACTCAGTCTCCCCCGTCCTCCCTCTTCCTCACTCCCCATCCCCCCTTCTCTCTTCCCGTTCCCCCTCCTCTCTCTCTCCCTTCCATCCTCCCCCTTCCCTCTCTCCAGCTATGATCCAGACAGTGGCCATGACAGTGGGGCTGAGGATTCCCCAGACTCCTCCCCTCCCTTCTGCTTCCTCACCATGGGCATGGGCAAGGTCCTCTTACCCCAGGGGGCAGCAAACTTACACCACAGTACCCATGGGAACAACCATGGCCCCCCTACTGCCCCCCTGCCTCCGCGCCTGGGGGTTTGTCTGGACTTCGAAAAGGGGCGGGTCACGTTCTACGACGCCCACTCGCTGCGCACCCTGTGGGAGGGGCATGTGGATTGCTCTGCCCCTGTGTGCCCGGCCTTTTGTTTCATTGGTGGAGGGGCACTGCAGCTGCAGGAGCTGGTGGCCAATCGGAGCACAGAGGAGCCACCGCACAGAAGGGTTACCATCCAATCACGCGCCACCAATTTAGGTAACTGAAGAAGTATGGAGTGGAATGATGTGGAAAGACCCTTCATCAACTTGATGTTTACTTGTTTATGTTTATGTTTCATTTGTAATATCTGCAACTGTTGATGATGTACATTATGCAGAATAGAAGAATGTCAATGTCCCGTAATCCAGGGGATTATAAAGCGTTCTGCAGGTTACATCAGGATACGTGTATTCTGTGATTCCAACTGTTGCTGTGTTGCATCTGAAAAGGACTCATTTGTGGGACATTAACTGTTAAAGGGCTCATGAGTGGGACGTTATCTGTTAAAGGGCTCATGAGTGGGACATTATCTGTTAAAGGGCTCATGAGTGGGACGTTACATGTTAAATGACTCATGAGTGGGATGTTAACTGGTAAATGACTCATGAGTGGGACGTTAACTGTTAAATGACTCATGAGTGGGATGTTAACTGTTAAATTACTCATGAGTGGGACGTTAACTGTTAAATGACTCATGAGTGGGACGTTAACTGGTAAATGACTCATGAGTGGGACGTTAACTGTTATCTGTTAAAGGGCTCATGAGTGGGACGTTACATGTTAAATGACTCATGAGTGGGATGTTAACTGGTAAATGACTCATGAGTGGGACGTTAACTGTTAAAGGGCTCATGAGTGGGACGTTAACTGTTAAATGACTCATGAGTGGGACGTTAACTGTTAAATGACTCATGAGTGGGATGTTAACTGTTAAATGACTCATGAGTGGGACGTTAACTGTTAAATGACTCATGAGTGGGACGTTAACTGGTAAATGACTCATGAGTGGGACGTTAACTGTTATCTGTTAAAGGGCTCATGAGTGGGACGTTACATGTTAAATGACTCATGAGTGGGATGTTAACTGGTAAATGACTCATGAGTGGGACGTTAACTGTTAAAGGGCTCATGAGTGGGACGTTTATTGTTAAATGACTCATGAGTGGGACGTTAACTGGTAAATGACTCATGGGTGGGATGTTAACTGTTAAAGGGCTCATGGGTGGGATCTTAACTGGTAATTGACTCATGAGTGCGACGTTAACTGCTAAAGGGCTCATGAGTGGACGTTATCTGTTAGGACTCATGCTACCTGCACTTCACATAGATCTTATTGTTTGAAACCAAACCAAAATGCTCACATTGTGGAAGATTCTCTCATAAGCTTCAAACATGTATTACAAATCAAGAGGGTATAAATATCTATTCTATATTTTCAGACAAAATAGAGATGAATGGGATTTACACATTATGGATAGAAAGGATTTTGCGTAAATCATGCGTTGATGTCAATGGGAAGATTTAGGATGTGTGTGTGTTCACCTGAATTAAAATTATAATACTTATTTTATCATTCTCATCTGAGCTGGCTGAATATTTATACTGTTTTATAGCTTTTTATTCATAGCTTTTATGATTATTATGACTGGCAATAATACATTTTTACTCAACAGATTATTACTAAAAAGATAGATCTTACAGGGTCAAGGCTCAGACTGTCAGTATTCATACAGTATATTGAGTGTGTGTGTGTGTGAGAGTGTGTATTTTTCCTTGAATGCATGTGTGTACGTGTGTGTGTGTGAGAGAGAGTGAGAGACAGAGAGAGAGGGAGATATATACAGTGCCTTGCGAAAGTATTCGGCCCCCTTGAACTTTGCGACCTTTTGCCACATTTCAGGCTTCAAACATAAAGATATAAAACTGTATTTTTTTGTGAAGAATCAACAACAAGTGGGACACAATCATGAAGTGGAACGACATTTATTGGATATTTCAAACTTTTTTAACAAATCAAAAACTGAAAAATTGGGCGTCTGAGACTATCACAGTGCAGATGCATTTATACGGAGACTTGATTACACACAGGTGGATTGTATTTATCATCAACAGTCATTTAGGTCAACATTGGATCATTCAGAGATCCTCACTGAACTTCTGGAGAGAGTTTGCTGCACTGAAAGTAAAGGGGCTGAATAATTTTGCACGCCCAATTTTTCAGTTTTTGATTTGTTAAAAAAGTTTGAAATATCCAATAAATGTCGTTCCACTTCATGATTGTGTCCCACTTGTTGTTGATTTTTCACAAAAAAATACAGTTTTATATCTTTATGTTTGAAGCCTGAAATGTGGCAAAAGGTCGCAAAGTTCAAGGGGGCCGAATACTTTCGCAAGGCACTGTATATACAGTACGCGTCAAAAGTTTATTTTAACTATTTTCTAATAATAGTGAAGACATCAAAACAATGAAATAACACATTTGGAATCATGTAGTAACCAAAAAAGTGTTTAACAAATATATTTGTGGAGGCCAGGTCATCTGATGCAGCAGTCCATCATTCTTGATCAAATAGCCCTTTCACAGTCTGGAAGTGTGTTGAGTTATTGTCCTGTTAAAAAACAAATGATAGTCCCACTAATCCAGATGGGGTGGTGTATCGCTGCAGAATGCTGTGGTAGCCATTCTGGTTAAGTGTGCCTTGAATTCTAAATAAATCACAGACAGTGTCACCAGCAAAGCACCCCCACACCATCACACCTCCTCTTCCATGCTTCACGGTGGGACCAACACATGCAGAGATCATCTGTTTACCAACTCTGCTTCTCACAAAGACACTGCAGTTAGAACCAAAAATCTAAAATTTTGACTAATCAGACCAAAGGACAGATTTCCACCAGTCTAATGTCCATTGCTTGTGTTTCTTGGCCCAAGCAAGTCCCTTCTTCTTATTGGTGTCCTTTAGTAATGGTTTATTTGCAGCAATTCGATCACGAAGGCCTGATCCATGCAGTCTCTGAACAGTTGATGTTGAGGTGTCTGTTACTTGAGCTCTGTGAGGCATTTATTTGGGCTGCAGTCTGATGTGCAGTTAACTCTAATTAACTTATCCTCTGCAGCAGAAGTAACTCTGGGTCTTCCTTTCCTGTGGCGGTCCTCATGAGAGCCATGTCTTAAAGTAATGATGGACTGTCGTTTCTCTTTGCTTATTTGAGCTGTTCTTGCCATAATATGGACTTGGTCTTTTACCAAAAAGGACTATCTTCTGTATACCACCCCTACCTTGTCGCAGCACAACTGATTGGCTCAAACACATTAAGAAGGAAATTAATTCCACAAATTAACTTTTAACAAGGCACACCTGTTAAAACCTCTTTGGGCTAGACGTGGCGCTAGCGACCCACCTCGACAACATCTGGTGAAATTGCAGAGCGCGAAATTCAAATGATGGAAATAGTCATATTTAACATTCATGAAAATACAAGTGTCATATATCAGAAAAAAAGCTTAACATCTTGTTAATCCAGCTGCTGTGTCAGATTTCAAAAAGGCTTTACGGCGAAAGCACACCATGCGATTATCTGAGGACAGCGCCCCAAACACAAAATAATTAAAAACATTTTCCAACCAGGCAGGGGCGCCACGAAAGTCAGAAATAGCAATAAAATAAATGCCTTACCTTTTGAAGATCTTCTTCTGCTGGCACTCCAAAAGGTCCCAGCTACATCACAAATGGTCCTTTTGTTCGATAAAGTCCTTCTTTATATCTCCAAAAACTCAGTTTAGCTGGCACGCTTCATTCAATAATCCCTCCTTCAAAATGCATACAAAATGACTCCCAAACGTTGCCAATAAACTTCTCCAAACAAGCCAAACAACGTTTATAATCAAACCTCAGGTACGATAACACGTAAATAAATGATCAAATTTAAAACAGAGAATCGTTATTGTCTTTACCGGAGATAAACAACAAAGTGCACGCTCTCATCCACGCTCATTAAAACACTACAGCGAAAATGGGAGCCACTTAGAAAAGCTACAAATTCTAGCTAATTTTTCCAAAAACAAGCCTGACACTCTTTCTAAAGACTGTTGACATCTAGTGGATGCCCTAGGAACTGCAATCTGGGAGGTTTTCCCTTCATATTAAACATGACAGCCATTGGAATCAGTGGTGGGCAGATTTTTTGGGGGATGGTTTGTCCTCGTGTATTCAGTTCTATCAGTTCTGTTATACTCACAGACATTATTTTTAACAGTTTTAGAAACTTTTGAGTGTTTTCTATACAAATCTATCCAATTATATGCATATCCTAGCTTTTGGGCCTGAGTAACAGGCAGTTTACTTTGGGCACGCTTTTAATCCAGGCGTCAAAATACTGCCCCCTAGCCCAGAGAGGTTAATTGAAATGCATTCCAGGTGACTACCTCATGATGCTGGTTGAGAGAATGCCAAGAGTGTGCAAAGCTGCCATCAAGGCACAGGGTGGCTACTTTTAAGAATCTCAAATATAAAATATATTTTGATTTGTTTAACACTTTTTTGGTTACTACATGATTCCATATGTGTTATTTCATAGTTTTGATGTCTTCACTATTATTCTACAATGTAGAAAACAGTACAAATAAAGAAAAACCCTTGACTGAGTAGGTGTGTCCAGACTTTTGACTGGTACTGAATATATATCAATAGAGCCTGCTGAGGGGAGAACAGCTAATAATAATGGCTGGAATGGAGTGAATGGAATGGTATCAAGAACATGGTTTTCATGTGTTTTATTCCACTCCATTCCAGTCATTATTATGAGCCGTCCTCCCCTCAGCAGCCTCCACATATATTTATATAGAGAGAGTCCAGTCCAATCCAATCCAATCTGTTGCTCGGAGGTCTGGCTGTAACAACCATGCTTTCTGTTCTGTCTGTCCTGAATGATCCTGGTTGTAAAATACAGTTGTCTTATACCTTACAGCACTTGAATGACTTTAGACTGTAGCATCTCCCTCATTTAGACTTTTCCATGCTGGCAGAATGTTTGTAAACGTCATGAGAAAAAGGAATAAACAATTCAACAGTTACATTGAGATGTTATGTGGATGATGTTCTGTATCAGTAATGAGGACCAGACAGGAAGAGGAATCACTGGGACATTCAAGAACCCTGCATACTTGTGTTGTCAAATTTAGAACATAGAACAGAAGACACTGGTCATTAGTTATTACATCACGTTGAATTGACGGGTCGTTATGAGAAAATTCATGGCTCTTTGAACTCAGATTTAGCGTCTGATTTCATCACAGCTTTTGTTTTGCTTCTCTCTGGCCTCATATAGGGAAGAGCAGGAAGCCACTGAAGGGGCAACGTTGATTTGAATCTTCCTAGAGACCATAGCCTGAGGGAAGGTACATGTACAGTGCCTTGCGAAAGTATTCGGCCCCCTTGAACTTTGCGACCTTTTGCCACATTTCAGGCTTCAAACATAAAGATATAAAACTGTATTATTTTGTGAAGAATCAACAACAAGTGGGACACAATCATGAAGTGGAACGACATTTATTGGATATTTCAAACTTTTTTAACAAATCAAAAACTGAAAAATTGGGCGTGCAAAATTATTCAGCCCCGTTATTAAGTTAATACTTTGTAGCGCCACCTTTTGCTGCGATTACAGCTGTAAGTCGCTTGGGGTATGTCTCTATCAGTTTTGCACATCGAGAGACTGACATTTTTTCCCATTCCTCCTTGCAAAACAGCTCGAGCTCAGTGAGGTTGGATGGAGAGCATTTGTGAACAGCAGTTTTCAGTTCTTTCCACAGATTCTCGATTGGATTCAGGTCTGGACTTTGACTTGGCCATTCTAACACCTGGATATGTTTATTTTTGAACCATTCCATTGTAGATTTTGCTTTATGTTTTGGATCATTGTCTTGTTGGAAGACAAATCTCCGTCCCAATCTCAGGTCTTTTGCAGACTCCATCAGGTTTTCTTCCAGAATGGTCCTGTATTTGGCTCCATCCATCTTCCCATCAATTTTAACCATCTTCCCTGTCCCTGTTGAAGAAAAGCAGGCCCAAACCATGATGCTGCCACCACCATGTTTGACAGTGGGGATGGTGTGTTCAGCTGTGTTGCTTTTACGCCAAACATAACGTTTTGCATTGTTGCCAAAAAGTTCAATTTTGGTTTCATCTGACCAGAGCACCTTCTTCCACATGTTTGGTGTGTCTCCCAGGTGGCTTGTGGCATACTTTAAACAACACTTTTTATGGATATCTTTAAGAAATGGCTTTCTTCTTGCCACTCTTCCATAAAGGCCAGATTTGTGCAATATATGTTGTCCTATGGACAGAGTCTCCCACCTCAGCTGTAGATCTCTGCAGTTCATCCAGAGTGATCATGGGCCTCTTGGCTGCATTTCAATATTATCGCTTGCACAGTGCTCCTTGGGATGTTTAAAGCTTGGGAAATCCGGCTTTAAACTTCTTCACAACAGTATCTCGGACCTGCCTGGTGTGTTCCTTGTTCTTCATGATGCTCTCTGCGCTTTTGACGGACCTCTGAGACTATCACAGTGCAGGTGCATTTATACGGAGACTTGATTACACACAGGTGGATTGTATTTATCATCATTAGTCATTTAGGTCAACATTGGATCATTCAGAGATCCTCACTGAACTTCTGGAAAGAGTTTGCTGCACTGAAAGTAAAGGGGCTGAATAATTTTGCACGCCCAATTTTTCAGTTTTTGATTTGTTAAAAAAGTTTGAAATATCCAATAAATGTCGTTCCACTTCATGAATGTGTCCCACTTGTTGTTGATTCTTCACAAAAAAATACAGTTTTACATCTTTATGTTTGAAGCCTGAAATGTGGCAAAAGGTCGCAAAGTTCAAGGGGGCCGAATACTTTCGCAAGGCACTGTACGTAGCAGCAGTACCTGTCACTGGGCTGTATGTGTCTGTTACTAATGTCATATACGTAGCAGCAGTACCTGTCACTGGGCTGTAGTTGTCTGTTACTAATGTCATATAACGAGCAGCAGTACCTGTATGTGGGTTGTAGGTGTCTGTAACTAATGTCATATACGTAGCAGCAGTACCTGTATGTGGGTTGTAGGTGTCTGTTACTAATGTCATATACGTAGCAGCAGTACCTGTCACTGGGCTTTAGGTGTCTGTTACTAATGTCATATACGTAGCAGCAGTACCTGTCACTGGGCTGTAGTTGTCTGTTACTAATGTCATATAACGAGCAGCAGTACCTGTATGTGGGTTGTAGGTGTCTGTAACTAATGTCATATACGTAGCAGCAGTACCTGTATGTGGGTTGTAGGTGTCTGTTACTAATGTCATATACGTAGCAGCAGTACCTGTATGTGGGTTGTAGGTGTCTGTTACTAATGTCATATATGTAGTAGCAGTACCTGTATGTGGGTTGTGGGTGTTGCCAATGTTGGTGAAGACTTTGGTGTAGATCAGTTGGGTCTCAGTATCAAACGGTCCTTTCTTGAGTTAGACAAACCAGCAGAGAAGGCCAGCTTCTGTCTGTCTGAGCACAAAATAGTTCAATAAGTCACTGTATGTTGAGTAAGATAAATTCATAAAATGAACATATTCCCACACCACATTAGATACAATGAGATTCTGAAAGTCTGTGTTTGTCTTACCTGTGTTCTCTCTCTTCAGACCCTCCCCTCCCCCTTTCAGTTCCTCCACCTCTCCTTTCAGCTCCTCCACCTCTCCTTTCAGCTCCTCCACCTCTCCTTTCAGCTCCTTCACTTCTCCTTTCAGCTCCTCCACCTCTCCTTTCAGCTCCTCCACCTCCTCTCAGCTCCTCCACCTCTCCTCCACCTCTCCTTTCAGCTCCTCCACCTCCTTTCAGCTCCTCCACCTCTCCTCCACCTCTCCTTTCAGCTCCTCCACCTCTCCTTTCAGTTCCTCCACCTCTCCTTTCAGCTCCTCCACCTCTCCTTTCAGTTCCTCCACCTCTCCTTTCAGCTCCTCCACCTCTCCTTTCAGCTCCTCCACCTCTCCTTTCAGCTCCTTCACTTCTCCTTTCAGCTCCTCCACCTCTCCTTTCAGCTCCTCCACCTCCTTTCAGCTCCTCCACCTCTCCTCCACCTCTCCTTTGAACTCCTCCACCTCCTTTCAGCTCCTCCACCTCTCCTCCACCTCTCCTTTCAGCTCCTCCACCTCTCATTTCAGCTCCTCCACCTCTCCTTTCAGCTCCTCCACCTCTCCTTTCAGCTCCTCCACCTCCTTTCAGCTCCTCCACCTCTCCTTTCAGCTCCTCCACCTCTCCTTTCAGCTCCTCCACCTCTCCTTTCAGCTCCTCCACCTCCTTTCAGCTCCTCCACCTCTCCTCCACCTTTCCTTTCAGCTCCTCCACCTCCTTTCAGCTCCTCCACCTGGCTCTTACTGGCACTCAGTCCAGTCTCAAACTACAATAACATGAGTTTTTTTAATCCCTACTGAATGGAAAAGAAGCTAACCCACATGCAACGAACATAGTGTAGTCCCCGTGGTACAACAGTTTGGATCTCTTGGTGTAATGGCTAAGACGTTGGACTGACACTTGCAGGGACTCGGGTTGAAGTCCCAATTGCCCTATATCCTGAATTTGCTATTATTATACACAAACACCCTTCTTTACCTGAGTTCTCTCTCTTCAGTTCCACTGCCTGACCCTCACTGACCCTCACTGACCCTCACTGGCTGTCACTCTGGCCACCATGTTCCTCAGCTCCACTCTCTGTTCCACCACCATGTTCCTCAGCTCCTCTCTCTGTTCCTCCACCATGTTCCTCAGCTCCTCTCTCTGTTCCACCATCATGTTCCTCAGCTCCACTCTGTTCCACCACCATGTTCCTCAGCTCCTCTCTCTGTTCCTCCACCATGTTCCTCAGCTCTACTCTCTGTTCCACCACCATGTTCCTCAGCTCCTCTCTCTGTTCCACCACCATGTTCCTCAGCTCCACTCTCTGTTCCACCACCATGTTCCTCAGCTCCACTCTCTGTTCCTCCACCATGTTCCTCAGCTCTACTCTCTTTTCCACCACCATGTTCCTCAGCTCCACTCTCTGTTCCACCACCATGTTCCTCAGCTCCACTCTCTGTTCCACCACCATGTTCCTCAGCTCCACTCTCTGTTCCACCACCATGTTCCTCAGCTCCTCTCTCTGTTCCACCACCATGTTCCTCAGCTCCACTCTCTGTTCCACCACCATGTTCCTCAGCTCCACTCTCTGTTCCACCACCATGTCTCTCAGCTCCTTCAGTTCAGTCCAGATGTCAGGCTGGGTGGTCAACGGTTCAGCATCACTCTCCCTGCTCTCTCCCCCTGTTCACTGTGACCCTGTAGAGTGATGTCATTCTCCCTAACCCCTCCACTCTGGCCCTGAGCCCATGTCCCAGACAGACAGAACAACAACAACACCAGCAGAGCTACAGCATCCCTCATTCTGAAACAATACCTCTTCAGAACTAATGTAGTCTACTGGGCTCAGTCCTCCTCTTTATACACACTGGTCTTATTGAACCAATACATGAGATGTTGACACGTGTCCTCTGTGGAAAGTTCCAGATAGCCTTGGCAGTGTGATAAAACAGGGAACATTTTGCACAGACCAAAAGCAGGTCATGTTTATCTGATGCTGTGCATGTGGGACAATCAAACCTGTTACTTCTGTTGGTCTGTTTTGTGCCCTCTAGTAAGATGGGTCGGCAGGTAGCCTAGTGGTTAAGAGCGTTGGGCCAGTAACCGAAAGGTCACTGGTTTGAATCCCTGAGCCAACTAGGTGAAAAATGGATAGATTACTCTTGAGCAAGGCACTAAACCCTAATTGCTCGTGTAAGTCACTCTGGATAAGAGCGTCTGATAAATGACTCAAAGGTAAGTAAATATAAAGCAGCAAGGTATCAGAAATATCACCATGGTTACCAAAGGGCTAGCTGCTAGAGTTACTTTTATTATTAATTGGAGGTCTAGGTACAGTCCTCACCATAGTCTGTTCACCTAGATCCACAAGGTGGAGTTAACTTGGAGGGGAGGGAGAAGGGAGTGAGGGTTGAAAACAAAGCCTTGCCTCTGTGGCTGTTGTCAAAGCAACAGAGAAGGAGCAGGAAGTATCCAGGTAGTTAAATAGAACACACACACTCCCTCTGGTAATCTCCGGTCCTCACACTGAACAGCCACTGCGCCACGACCAGCCTCATACAGGTAAGAGACACCTGCTGCTAGCTACACCTGATCTCCTCTGAGAAAACACATGAACCTGGGCATGTGTGTTCTCTCTTTCACTCTCCTCTCTCACACATCTGTCTCCGTTTTCATGTGTTCTCTCCCTGTGCCCGAACAATGCCAATAGTATGTCTGTCATATGAGAATGTTCCAGATGGGTCTGGCATGGGCTATATTATAAAGTTGTCATATTTTCATAGACTAATGGGACAATATATGTGGGAAATGGCTCTCAGCACTTGACTTTGCCCAGTTTAAATGCCAGGTAAACAGGAGTGGTATTATTTGCGCATGTCAACGTGCGTATATGCTGCCAAGCTCCAAACTGGCAGAACTGGAATGGCAGTGTATCCGCCCAGGCAGCCATTGATCTGACAATCATTGTTCCACAGTCTCATAATGGGCCACCAGAATAGCTCAAGACACACCTGACTGTAGCATGTAACTATATAATAATCACTGAGTAACATCATAATAATCACTGAGTAACATCATAATAATCACTGAGTAACATTATAATAATCACTGAGTAACATCATAATAATCACTGAGTAACATCATAATAATCACTGAGTAACATCATAATAATCACTGAGTAACATCATAATAATCACTGAGTAACATCATAATAATCACTGAGTAACATCATAATAATCACTGAGTAACATTATAATAATCACTGAGTAACATCATAATAATCACTCAGTCAGACAGAGTGATTATTATTCAAAAAAATTCAACATCACAAAAAGTATCTCATTCACTGAGAAAGGTTTATTTAAGCATACAGTTTGCATGGTTAGTGAATAGTTCAAGTGTAAATTGCCTTTCTTGATGGCTCCTGAGATGAGATCATTCAAGTTGAATTGAATTATGATTTAAATGGAGGAGAATGAGGAAGAGAGGAGGAAGAGGTGGTTTGTGATAGGAATTTATCAGCACAGCGGCAGCCAGGTGAATATCAGCCAGGTGAATACCAGCCAGGTGAATACCAGCCAGGTCCAGGTGAACACCAGCCAGGTGAACACCAGCCAGGTGAATACCAGCCAGGTGAACACCAGCCAGCTGAATACCAGCCAGGTGAATACCAGCCAGGTGGACACCAGCCAGCTGAATACCAGCCAGGTGAACACCAGCCAGGTGGACACCAGCCAGCTGAATACCAGCCAGGTGAATACCAGCCAGGTGAATACCAGCCAGGTGAATACCAGCCAGGTGAACATCAGCCAGGTGACATCAGCCAGGTGAACACCAGCCAGGTGAACACCAGCCAGGTGAATACCAGCCAGGTGAATACCAGCCAGGTAAACACCAGCCAGGTGAATACCAGCCAGGTAAATACCAGCCAGGTGAATACCAGCCAGGTAAATACCAGCCAGGTGAATACCAGCCAGGTGAATACCAGCCAGGTGAATACCAGCCAGGTAAATACCAGCCAGGTGAATACCAGCCAGGTGAATACCAGCCAGGTGAATACCAGCCAGGTAAATACCAGCCAGGTGAATACCAGCCAGGTAAATACCAGCCAGGTGAATACCAGCCAGGTGAACACCAGCCAGGTGAATACCAGCCAGGTAAATACCAGCCAGGTGAATACCAGCCAGGTGAATACCAGCCAGGTGAATACCAGCCAGGTGGACACCAGCCAGGTAAACACCAGCCAGGTAAATACCAGCCAGGTGAATACCAGCCAGGTGGACACCAGCCAGGTGAATACCAACACTTTGTTTTGAAGTGACAGAACAGGTTTTAATCTGTAAAACAGATGGAGGAAAAAGAGGAACAGCGGAACAGCGAAACAAGGTGAGGTTTAAAAATATTTTAGGTATGTAGGTATCTGTGTGTCTGAGTGAGTAATATTTGGTGGTGTGATCTCAGTCTATTTTTTCATCAACTATCTTGGGCTTTCATGTTCAACTTTGCACACATTTCCAACAATGAAGCTTCATAGACAACCCTGTCCAACTTCAGACCATGCCCGCCCGACTAGCATCACTACCCTGGACGGTTCTGACCTAGAATATGTGGACAACTACAAATACCTAGGTGTCTGGTTAGACTGTTAACTCTCCTTCCAGATCTCCAATCCAAAATCAAATCTAGAATCTGCTTCCTATTTCGCAACAAAGCCTCCTTCACTCACGCCGCCAAACTTACCCTAGTAAAACTGACTATCCTACCGATCCTCGACTTCGGCGATGTCATCTACAAAATAGCTTCCAATACTCTACTCAGCAAACTGGATGCAGTGCCATCCGTTTTGTTACTAAAGCCCCATATACCACCCACCACTGCGACCTGTATGCTCTAGTCGGCTGGCCCTTGCTACATATTCGTCGCCAGACCCACTGGCTCCAGGTCATCTATAAGTCGATGCTAGGTAAAGCTCCGCCTTATCTCAGCTCGCTGGTCACGATAACAACACCCACCCATAGCACGCACTCCAGCAGGTATATCTCACTGGTCATCCCCAAAGCCAACACCTCCTTTGGCCGCCTTTCCTTCCAGTTCTCTGCTGCCAGTGATTGGAACGAATTGCAAAAATCGCTGAAGCTGGAGACTTATATTTCCCTCACTAACTTTAAATATCAGCTATCTGAGCAGGTAACCGATCGCTGCAGCTGTACATAGTCCAACTGTAAATAGCCCACCCAATCTACCTACCTCATCCCCATATTGTTTTTATGTGCTTTTCTGCTCTTTTGCACACCAGTATCTCTACTTGCACATCATCATCTGCTCATTTATCACTCCAGTGTTAGTCTGCTAAATTGTAATTACTTCGCTACTATGGCCTATTTATTGCCTTAAATCCTCACACCATTTGCACACACTGTATATAGACTTTCTTTTTTTTCTATTGTGTATTGACTGTACGCTTGTTTATTCCATGTGTAACTCTGTGTTGTTGTTTTTGTCACACTGCTTTATCTTGGCCAGGTCACAGTTGTAAATGAGAACTTGTTCTCAACTAGCCTACCTGGTTAAATAAAGGTGAAATAAATAAAAATAAAAAATACAAAGGCCCATTTTGAATATCTTTTACAGGTTACTGCAATGACATTTCTCCGCCACTTGGGGGCAGTGCTGGCTCTTTCTTGTCTTGTCGCCATGGCCCAAACTGAGAAAAGTGAGCAGTCAAAATAGTATCGTTATTTAACACAATTTTCTCTCCTCATGTGTTTGTCTTTGCTGGATGGGAGGAAGGACATTCCTAAGAGCAATAAGTGTCTCACCCTCTTCCCTCTTCTATCTCCCTCCAGCCACTCCGCAGGGCTCCAGCAGGCCCATGACGAGAGCTCTGTTCCTCAGCTACAGCTCAGATGGAGAATCCCTCACCACCGAGCAGCTCCGCAGCCTCCTCTCCAATGAGTTCAGCCAGGTCCAGGTGTGTGTGTGTGTGTGCTTGTGCTTATGTGTGTGAGTACTGAACTGAAAGGGCAGAATCCTAAATCTCTCTCTCTCTCTCTTTCTCTCTGTAGGCACTGAATGATCAGCTGCTGGAGGAGTTCATTGTGGCTTATGATGGAAATGGAGATCACAAGCTCGATATGATGGAGTTTGCAGATCTGGTCAAATTCATCACCAAAGACGGCCACTAGACAACACTGGAAATATATAATAAATCTGGGCTTATGATGGGCCTAACAATATCTGACACATAGAAAATGTAATATAGATCACAAAACCTGAAACATACACACATTCCTGATTAATAAATCTGTCTACTGCTTATAGTCATTTAATCTCACAACCCACTTTACTTCAAGTGAATAACTAATTCTATAACAATGAAGTATGATATATGCCTCTTGTATCCATGTAGGATTACTTACAGATGAGTAGTAGCTTACTTGAAGTGCCTACAGTGCAGAATACTAGGAGGCTGGCGAGGGTAGGATGGCTCATAACAAGGAAACCATGTGTTTGATGTATTTGATACCATACCACTGATTCCATTCCAGCCATTACTATGAGCCCGTCCTCCCCAATTAAGGTGCCACTAGCCACCTGTGTGATAGCATCAGTATGCTATTCCAAGCAAAACACCACAGTTCCCTCAAAAGCTGTGTCTCCTGTTTTCTGTCGTCAGCACATCTGTAAGTCTAACACACACACACACACACACACACACACACACACACACACACACACACACACACACACACACACACACACACACACACACACACACACACACACACACACACACACACACACACACACACACACACACACACACACAGAGGTGATCTAGCTTTTTCAGACAGGACCACTTCCTCAGGGTGTGTGTGTGTGTCTTACTCTGACTAGAAAAACATTATTGGTTCTCCACAAAGATGTAGCCCTTTCCTGCAGTTACATTACCTAGTGGCCTTATGGGTGGAATGTTATTCATATTTTTCATAATTTCGTAATTAATTATCAAAATCCGGTGTTTCTATCTCAAACGGTTTTGTTATATTTCAGTCTCTGTGATGTATATAAAGTGTAATATTGAGATGCAAACTATAAACTCTATATCTGACATGGTACAGGTGTCTTCTTTCTTTAAGCCCATAACCATGTGTGTGAGGTATATACTTTTGTTTCACAGTAGATGTGTTTAAAACTACCTAGAAACACTCTGTGTGACCCTGATTTATCCCACTGCAGCAACAACTGCTTTAAATCCTCTGTGTCTGTCAACTCTTATAGCAGCCAGGTCAGAATATGTTGTTCATCTATGTTTCTCAAAGGTCAAATGTTGAAGTTGTTCCAAATGTCAAATTTCGATGTGTTTAAGGTTAAGTTTAGACATTAACTCATAGTTTTTAAGGTTAGGGTTATGTTAAGGTATTAACTCCAAATTCTTAAAGAATAGCATTAATGGTTAAGGTATTAACTCTGAATGGTTAAGGTAAGGTGTACATAGTCTATCGGTAAATAGCCCACCCATTTTTACCTACCTCATCCCCATACTGTTTTTATTTATTTTATTTTCTGCTCTTTTGCACACCAATATCTCTACCTGTACATGACCATCTGATCATTTATCACTCCAGTGTTAATCTGCAAAATTGTAATTATTCACCTACCTCATGCCTTTTGCACACAATGTATATAGACTCTCTTTTTTTCTACTGTGTTATTGACTTGTTAATTGTTTACTCCATGTGTAACTCTGTGTTGTCTATTCACACTGCTATGATTTATCTTGGCCAGGTCGCAGTTGTAAATGAGAACTTGTTCTCAACTAGCCTACCTGATTAAATAAAGGTGAAATAAAAAAATACAATAAAAAAGGGTTAAGGTTAGGCATTAATGAATGGTTAAGGTAAGGGTTAAGGTTAGGCATTAATGAATGGTTAAGGTAAGGGTTAAGGTTAGGCATTAATGAATGGTTAAGGTAAGGGTTAAGGTTAGGCATTAATGAATGGTTAAGGTATTAACTCTGAATGGTTAAGGTAAGGGTTAAGGTTAGGCATTAATGAATGGTTAAGGTAAGGGTTAAGGTTAGGCATTAATGAATGGTTAAGGTAAGGGTTAAGGTTAGGCATTAATGAATGGTTAAGGTAAGGGTTAAGGTTAGGCATTAATGAATGGTTAAGGTATTAACTCTGAATGGTTAAGGTAAGGGTTAAGGTTAGGCATTAATGAATGGTTAAGGTAAGGGTTAAGGTTAGGCATTAATGAATGGTTAAGGTAAGGGTTAAGGTTAGGCATTAATGAATGGTTAAGGTATTAACTCTGAATGGTTAAGGTAAGGGTTAAGGTTAGGCATTAATGAATGGTTAAGGTATTAACTCTGAATGGTTAAGGTAAGGGTTAAGGTTAGGCATTAATGAATGGTTAAGGTAAGGGTTAAGGTTAGGCATTAATGAATGGTTAAGGTAAGGGTTAAGGTTAGGCATTAATGAATGGTTAAGGTATTAACTCTGAATGGTTAAGGTAAGGGTTAAGGTTAGGCATTAATGAATGGTTAAGGTATTAACTCTGAATGGTTAAGGTAAGGGTTAAGGTTAGGCATTAACCTGTCTAACCCCGTTCCGCTAGCGGAACCCCTCGCCAACAGCCAATGAAATTGCAGGGCGCCAAATACAAATCAACAGAATCTCATAAATCAAATTTCTCAAACATTCAAGTATTAGACACCATTTTAAAGATATAAATATTCTTAATCCATCCACAGTGTCTGAATTCAAAAATGCTTTACAGGGAAAGCTCCACAAACGATTATGTTAGGTCCCCACCAACTCACAGAAAAACCCAGCCATTTTTCCAGCCAAAGAGAGGAGTCACAAAAAGCACAAATAGAGATAAAATTAATCACTACCCTTTGATGATCTTCATCAGATGACACTCATAGGACTTCATGTTACACAATACATGTATGTTTTGTTCGGTAAAGTTCATATTTATATCCCAAAATCTTATTTTACATTGGCGTGTTATGTTCCGTAGTTCCAAAACATGCAGTGATATTGCAGAGGGCCACATGAATTCACAGAAATACTCATTATAAATGTTGATGAAAATTCAAGTGTTATGCATGGAACTTTAGATACACTTCTCCTTAATGCAACCCGCTGTGTCAGATTTCAAAACAACTTTATGGAAAAAGCATAATCTCAGAATGGCGCTCAGAGCCCAAACCAGCCAAAAGAAATATCCGCCATGTTGGGTAGTCAACATTAGTCATAAATAGCATTATAAATAATAACTTACCTTTGACGATCGTCATCAGAATGCACTCCCAGGAATCGCAGTTCCACAATAAATGCTTGTTTTGTTCGATAATGTCCATCATTTATGTCCATTTATGTCCAAATAGCTTATTTTGTTAGGGCGTTTGGTAAACAAATCCAAAAGCGCGTTCTGGTCCAGTCGGACGAAAAGTTCAAAAAGTTATATTACAAGTCGAAGAAACTTGTCAGACTAAGTATAGAATCAATCTTTAGGATGTTTTTATCATAAATCTTCAATAATTTTCCAACCGGAGAATTCCATTGTCTGTAGAAAAGCAATGGAACGAGAGATACATAAAAAGTGTTGTTTAAAGTTTGCCACAAGCAACCTGGGAGAAACACCAAACATGCGGAAGAAGGTGCTCTGGTCAGATGAAACCAAAATTGAACTTTTTGGCAACAATGCAAAACGTTATGTTTGGCGTAAAAGCAACACAGCTGAACACACCATCCCCACTGTCAAACATGGTGGTGGCAGCATCATGGTTTGGGCCTGCTTTTCTTCAGCAGGGACAGGGAAGATGGTTAAAATTGATGGGAAGATGGATGGAGCCAAATACAGGACCATTCTGGAAGAAAACCTGATGGAGTCTGCAAAAGACCTGAGACTGGGACGGAGATTTGTCTTCCAACAAGACAATGATCCAAAACATAAAGCAAAATCTACAATGGAATGGTTCAAAAATAAACATATCCAGGTGTTAGAATGGCCAAGTCAAAGTCCAGACCTGAATCCAATCGAGAATCTGTGGAAAGAACTGAAAACTGCTGTTCACAAATGCTCTCCATCCAACCTCACTGAGCTCGAGCTGTTTTGCAAGTAGGAATGGGAAAAAATGTCAGTCTCTCGATGTGCAAAACTGATAGAGACATACCCCAAGAGACTTACAGCTGTAATCGCAGCAAAAGGTGGCGCTACAAAGTATGAACTTAATTAAGGGGGCTGAATAATTTTGCACGCCCAATTTTTCTGTTTTTGATTTGTTAAAAAAGTTTGAAATATCCAATAAATGTCGTTCCACTTCATGATTGTGTCCCACTTGTTGTTGATTCTTCACAAAAAAATACAGTTTTATATCTTTATGTTTGAAGCCTGAAATGTGGCAAAAGGTCGCAAAGTTCAAGGGGGCCGAATACTTTCGCAAGGCACTGTACCTCTCATGTGAAAGCGCGTGACTGAGAACGAGGCTGCTGCCAAACCCCTTAGTCAAACAGCTCTCATCTGGCCCCCCTTCAAATGATCTTCCTGAAACAACGTTCTAAAGACAGTTGACATCTAGTGGAAGTCTTAGAAAGTGCAACATAACCCATATCCCACTGTGAATAGGGGCTGAGTTCAAAAACTACAAACCTCAGATTTCCCACTTCCTGGTTGGATTTTTTCTCAGGTTTTTGCCTGCCATATGAGTTCTGTTATACTCACAGACATCATTCAAACAGTTTTAGAAACTTCCGAATGTTTTCTATCCAATAATAATAATACTATGCATATATTAGCATTTGGGACTATGTAGGAGGCAGTTCACTCTGGGCATGTTATTCATCCAAAAGTGAAAATGCTGCCCCCTATCCCAAAGAAAGTAATGAATGGTTAAAGTATTAACTCTGAATGGTTAAGGTAAGGGTTAAGGTTAGGCATTAATGAATGGTTAAGGTATTAACTCTGAATGGTTAAGGTAAGGGTTAAGGTTTGGTATATGCTTAAAACAACAACCATTTTAAATAACTTTCTATCGCTGGATTCAAACTTGCAACCTTTTCAAATAGAGGCAGATGCTACACAACGTCCTAGCAAACCGAAACCTATTTGAATGTAACAGCGCTCACTGTAGCCCCTGGTGTCCAGTTTCCACGTCATCTCCCGATGTCCTTAGACATGGAACAGAATTCCTGTACACCATTAGAGGAGAGGAGAGGACAGGAGAGGAGTAGAGGTGAAACAGGACAGTCAGACCTGCGACGTAAAGCCCTGAAGTCATACTGTGTAGGTACAATATTAGTAAGAAAGAGAGAGAGACAGACATAGAGACAGAGAGAGAGAGAGAAAGACATAGAGACATACCTGGTTCCAATCCCATCAATTACATGTGGTGTATTTAACCCTCTGCTTCCCCTCATGTCCTTGTTGGTGATTGTTTATTGTAAGTGTATGTGTACGTCTGTACTGGTGTGCGTCGGGTTGTGTTACCCATTGATTTTTATTACTATGTTTTCCGGTGGGTTTTTGTAAATAAACTGCGCCGTTGGAAACACTTATTTCTCTCCTGCGTCTGACTTCTCTGTCGTCAGTTAAACACCCTTACACACAGAGAGAGACAGAGAGACATGGAGAGAGAGACATACACAGAAAGAGAGAGAGAGAGAAAGACAGACAGACAGACAGACAGACAGACAGACAGACAGACAAAGAGAGAGACAGAGAGAAAGAGACAGACATAGAAAGAGAGAGAGAGACTGATATAGAGACAGAGAGAGAGAAAGACATAGAGACAGACAGACAGACAGACAGACAAAGAGAGAGACAGAGAGAAAGAGACAGACATAGAGACAGACAGACAGACAGACAGACAGACAGACAGACAGACAGACAGACAAAGAGAGAGACAGAGAGAAAGAGACAGACATAGAGACAGAGAGTGGCAAACAGAGAGACAAAGAGAGAGAGACAAACAGAGCGAGACAAAGAGAGAGAGACAAACAGAGAGAGACAAACACAGAGAGAGAGAGAGAGAGACAAACAGAGAGAGACAAAGAGAGAGAGACAAACAGAGAGACAAAGAGAGAGAGACAAACAGAGAGACAAAGAGAGAGAGACAAACAGAGAGAGACAAACAGAGAGAGAGAGAGAGAGAGAGAGACAAACAGAGAGAGACAAAGAGAGAGAGACAAACAGAGAGAGAGAGAGACAAACAGAGAGAGAGAGAGAGAGACAAACAGAGAGACAAAGAGAGAGAGACAAACAGAGAGAGAGAGAGACAAACAGAGAGAGACAAAGAGAGAGAGACAAACAGAGAGAGAGAGAGAGAGACAAACAGAGACAAAGACAGAGAGACAAACAGAGAGAGAGAGAGACAAACAGAGAGAGACAAAGAGAGAGAGACAAACAGAGAGAGAGAGAGATACAAACAGAGAGAGAGAGACAAACAGAGAGAGAGAGAGAGATACAAACAGAGAGAGAGAGACAAACAGAGAGACAAAGAGAGAGAGACAAACAGAGAGAGAGAGAGAGAGAGACAAACAGAGAGAGACAAAGAGAGAGAGACAAACAGAGACAGAGAGAGAGACAAACAGAGAGAGAGAGAGAGAGAGAGAGAGAGGCAAACAGAGAGACAGAGAGAGACAAACAGAGAGAGACAAACAGAGAGAGAGAGAGAGAGAGAGAGAGAGACAAACAGAGAGACAAAGAGAGATAGACAAAGAAAGAGACAAAGAGAGATAGACAAAGAAAGAGAGACCGAGAGAGAGAGAACAAATAACAAATAAATTGAGAGATAGACGTCATGTAGAAGAACAGCTCCTGACTCGTTATAACTTTTTGGTTGTTAAGAGCGAGATTGACACGATTAAATTAGCAAAAAATGTGTAGTTAATCAAATTGTACAACTGCAGATCAACACAGGAGGAAAAGATTGACAGAGAGTGAGTTAAAAGATCTTCATCGTGGTAGCTAGCCAAATTCAAATCTAGCTTACCGTCTAGCTCCAACTGTTTACTAGTGGTAACCATAGCAACATGGCCACTGAGGCAGCCCCTGCAGCACCAGCAGCAGCAGAGACTGAGAGACTTTCCCCCCACTTGTTTTTGAATATCCAGCAGAAATCAAATCAGAGAAGGGAAGAATGAATTTAAACACAGAATTGTGAGGGAGAACCCAGAAACTTTGTTTGCCGACTGCTCACAAAACAGGACTATTGGAAACCTGTTATTTTACACAGACCGCACTACTGCCTGGCATTCAGCTGTAACCAGGGATGTCAGCTGTACCACAAAGACAGGCATCTGCAAGGGAAGGCAAATCCACATTTTTGAGGACAGCGATAAAGAGCAGGAAAAAAGGTTTCTGACGGTAAACATGTACCAGAACGCCACTGTCACGGTCCAGGGCAGTGAGGCTGCACTCAGCTCTGTTGTGCAGGACTTCCCCACCCCCTAAGGAAGACAAGGACAGCACCCCGACCTCTCCGCACACCTCAGGCACCCCAACAGCAGGACTATCCTCCCCCCTGCCTGCCTACAACCACCAGAGCCAATACCACACCACCTCCAGCCTGCTGAGAGACAGACTGTCTCTGTTAGAGCAGCCCCCCAGCTACACTACCATCAGCCTGCTGAGAGACAGGCTGACTCTGTTAGAGGTATGGGTTACTGAGCTGACAGAGCAGCCCCCCAGCTACACTACCATCAGCCTGCTGAGAGACAGGCTGGCTCTGTTAGAAGTATGGGTTACTGAGCTGACAGAGCAGCCCCCAAGCTACACCACCACCAGCCTAGACACAGAGCTTCTACAGGACCAGATCAACCAGTGTGGGACCCAGCTGAAGAACTCTGCCCAGGAGCTGAGAGAGAACCTTACCACAGCGCTTGAGGAGGTACAGGCCACCATGAGGAGGAGAGAGCTGGTGCAGGTAAAGGAGGAGATGGCAAAGGAGTTGTCTGTCATCAAGAGGGTGCAGCAGCACAGAGAACAGACTGTAGAGACTCCTAGAGAGAAGCTGCAGCCCCTCACCACCCCTAACAACCCCCCTGACCCACCTTTACCCACAACCCCCCCATACCGACAACCCTTTACCCACATTCCCAGTCAACAAGGAGGCTCAAATGGGGACACCTACTACAGAGAGAAGCTCTTTGGCCCCCCCTGACACACCCCCACACCCCCCTCCATGTACACAGGCCCTGTGTACTCCAGCCCCAGACCGTAAACACACTAATCTGGTAAAACCCACTGAGGTGGCCATCCTCATTGACTCAAATGGAAATTCATCCAAGAGGACAAACTCTTCCTCCACCACAGGTGTGCAAAATATGGGGCCCAAAAACACAGGATGCACTCCACATCCTGTCCCAGCCTGACTTTGGCAGACCAGGCCATGTTATTATTCACACCGGCACCAACAACCTGCAAAAGGAGCAGGAGAGAGTAGGCAGCCTGGTCAACAGAGTAGCAGAGAGGGCCTCTGAGTGGTTCCCCAACTCCCACATCACCATCTCCACTCTGCTGCCCCGCAAAGACTTTCATCCCCGTACCATTCAGAAAGTCAACGCTGACATCACCAGAGGGTGTGGCCTACTCCCGCACGTGCACATTGCTCACCACCCAACAATCACCCCAGAGCACCTGCACGACCACTCCCACCTGAGGAAGCAGACAGTAGGGATGTTTGCCAAGTCTCTAAAGGTCGTGGCACTTGGTGGACAAATACCCCATGAGGCACTGGATAGAGGACCACCCAGAGACCCCTACCAGAACACTGCACCAACAAGGAGCACCAGGCCCCTTCAACACCACACCAGACCCAGTGCACCCCACAGGCCCCGCCCACCACCAGAGCATCACCACTTCCACCGGCTTAGCCAACCGGACCGGGCCCAGACTACTACCCCGCACCAGACCACCACCCCTACCAGACCAGAGAGGAAGCCCTCCGTCCCAGACCTGGCCCCCCTCCACTCAACAGGGCCCAACAGCAGGACCAGTGGAGCCATGCGGAGGTCGTCAGAGGACAAGAGAACCCTGTAGGATCAAGTGAGATTAAACAGCTCCTCCAATACATCTGCACTAAACTGCACTGAACACACACGGATACATGTATGCACACACACACACACACACACACACCTACACACACACGGACGCATGCACACCCACACACACACACACACACACACACACACACACACACACACACACACACACACACACACACACACACACACACACACACACACACACACACACACACACACACACACACCTATTGTACTAAAAGTTTACCTGTTCAATGAATATGAATATTTATGTATATAACATAGCTGTTTATCTCACTCTTAACAACTTATTAGTTAGTAGTTACTGTATTTCTGACTGTTATTCTTTCTTTTTGCAACATCAAATCGCTATCAGTTGGCATGTGGAACATTCAGGGCCTAAACTTATCAACCTATCAGTTAGCATGTGGAACATTCAGGGCCTGAACTCATTAACCTATCAGTCAGCATGTGGAACATTCAGGGCCTAAACTCATCAACCTATCAGTTAGCATGTGGAACATTCAGGGCCTAAACTCATCAACCTATCAGTTAGCATGTGGAACATTCAGGGCCTAAACTCATCAACCTATCAGTTAGCATGTGGAACATTCAGGGCCTAAACTCATCAACCTATCAGTCAGCATGTGGAACATTCAGGGCCTAAACTTATCAACCTATCAGTCAGCATGTGGAACATTCAGGGCCTAAACTTATCAACCTATCAGTCAGCATGTGGAACATTCAGGGCCTGAACTCATCAACCTTTGGACTGACGAGCTCAGCACTGGAGTTCAACAAACATCTAAAAGATGTTGACATCATCATTCTGCAGGAGACATGGTGTAAGGCTGACATTGTCACTCACTGTCCCACAGGCTACAGAGAGGTAATTGTGCCATCACAGAAACACAGCTCTGTAAATAGAGGCAGAGATTCTGGAGGACTGATCATTTAGTACAAATCCGAACTACAAAATCTAATTGATCCCCTCAAAATTGGTAAATATCACATTTGGTGAAAACTGAAAAAAAGAACTTGTACTGACAGAAAAAGATGTGTTCCTTTGCGCAATATATATCCCCCCCCTCAGAATCCCCATATTACTCAGAGGAGACCTTCCCCACCCTTGAGGAAGAGACGTGCCATTTCCAGGCCCAGGGAAATGTACTAATCTGTCGGGACACAAATGCGCGCACAGGAACACTACCTGATCTAACGAGCACATGAGGGGACAGCTTTATTACAGGCCATAGTGTCTCTAACTGTCTCAATCTCCCCCATAGGAACAACAGTGACAGCACAGTCAACAACAACGGAAGGGATATGTTGCAGCTCTGTAGAAGCCTGGGTCTGTACTTTGTCAATGGTAGGTTTACAGGGGGACTCTTTGGGGAGATTCACCTACTGCTCACCTCTTGGCCACAGTACAGTAGGCTATATGATCACAGACATTGACCCTTTCCCTCTCAGCTCATTCACTGTCAAGCCACTAACACCTCTGTCTGATCACAGCCAAAATATGTTGTTCCTCACAAGAACAGACATGGAAACAACCACACATTCACAGCCCAGTAAGCTGTACAACATCAGACATTCACAGCCCAGTAAGCTGTACAACATCAGACATTCATACAGATGGGCCCAAAACAGCACAGAAGAATACCAGAAAGCAACCTGTAACCAAAATATCCAGACACTCTTAGATAACTTTCTGGACACCACATTCACTCACAGTAAAGAAGGCATCATTCTAGCAGTACAAAACATCAACTATATATTCAGGCAAACGGCAAAAGAAGGACAATTGAAATGATTATTTTTTAAATAAAAAAAGACCACAGATAACAACTGGTTTGATGCAGATTGTAAAATTATAAGGAATTAAAAAATAAAATAAAAACTTAAAACAACCAAAAGCACAGAGACCCAAATAATGGTGAATTACGCCTTTATAAACGTACACTCAGAACCAAAAAAGCACAATACAACAGCAAGCAGCTGACACTAATTGAGGAGTCCATAAACACAAACAACTTCTGGCAAAATTGGAAGAAAGTAAAAAAATCGAAACAACAGGAATTAGCGATACAAAAGGGTGACATATGGACAACCCCATCTTAAAAGACTCTACAACACCGTTCAAAGCTACACAAACGCAGAGCAACACCAAATTCACGAGAAGTTGAATGGATTAGAAAAAGCTATAAAGAACAATCCATTGGACTCCCCAATTACTGACCAGGAGCTCTATGAGAAACTAAACTATTACTGACCAGGAGCTCTATAAGAAACTAAACTATTACTGACCAGGAGCTCTATAAGAAACTAAACTATTACTGACCAGGAGCTCTATAAGAAACTAAACTATTACTGACCAGGAGCTCTATAAGAAACTAAACTATTACTGACCAGGAGCTCTATAAGAAACTAAACTATTACTGACCAGGAGCTCTATAAGAAACTAAACTATTACTGACCAGGAGCTCTATAAGAAACTAAACTATTACTGACCAGGAGCTCTATAAGAAACTAAACTATTACTGACCAGGAGCTCTATAAGAAACTAAACTATTACTGACCAGGAGCTCTATAAGAAACTAAACTATTACTGACCAGGAGCTCTATAAGAAACTAAACTATTACTGACCAGGAGCTCTATAAGAAACTAAACTATTACTGACCAGGAGCTCTATAAGAAACTAAACTATTACTGACCAGGAGCTCTATAAGAAACTAAACTATTACTGACCAGGAGCTCTAGAAGAAACTTCAGGCTCTCAAATTTAAAAAAGCATTGCGGACCTGATGGCATCCTAAATGAGATGCTCAAACTCACTAGTGCAACATTTCAAGTGGCTATATTAAAACTGTTTAATTTGATCCTTAGTGTAGGTTATTTCCCTGACATCTGGAATCAAGGACTCATAACCCCAATCTTTAAGAACAGAAACAATTTTGACCCTAACAATTACAGAGGCATTTGTGTGAACAGTAACCTGGGGAAGGTTTTCTGTAGTATTATAAATGTACGAGTTCTAAACTTCCTTAAACATATATATCAGCGCTTCCCAGGCTAGGGGTTGCGACCCCATGTGGAGTCGACTGATATGAATTTCCAAAATCCTGGAGAGAAAAAAAATATGCAAAAAATATATATACTGAACAAAAATTCTACAGCTGAGTGACCGAATCAGTCGATTCAGAGGAAAGAATTCTTATTGAAGAGAAAGTCTTTCAAAAGCGAACCATGCCCCATTCCTTCCCTCGGCTGTGCTTGTTTCTAGAAAAAAAGCATTAGTAATTGTCCCACACGAGTGATGACTGCTCACCTCTTTGGGACCTACTTCCCAATTTGTTTGACTGTGATCAGTTGACATGCCAGTAAGTGAAATCGAACAGCTGATCGAGCTGTCATGTGACAGAATAGATTCATGGGTTGCTACTGAGGAGTATTGGTTCCTAACTCAAAGGGAATAACCTGCACTCTCCCTCTGAGCATTAATGCCTCGTTCAAAACACACAGGAACTCGGAATTGGGAAATCAGAAATCTAAGACTTGGGAAATTGTTTTGAACAGTCATCCAACTGGGAATTCCAACTCTGGAACACGAGCCTCTTTCTAGAGCTCAGACTTTCCTTCCTGAAGATCATTGACATCATGATTTGACCTTGTATTTTTTAGAGTTGTCTTGAAAGCACCATAAAACTCATGGTACCATTCGCCAGCTCGTATCTTTGTGAAACTGAATTCACTGCTCTCGTCTGCATTAAAACCAAATATTGATACAGGTTGGATGTGACAGCAGAGATGAGGTGCTGTCGACTCCTGACTTTGAGATGCTCCGATGCGACTTGCATCAAGCACACCCATCTCATTAGTGGTGGTGATAAGATGCATTATGTCAGACTCATTTTCTTGAAGACAATCAGAAATACTGATAGAATGTTTTTCAATTGGCTGCCATAGCCCCAATTAAAAAAGTAAACATTGGCTGTTAATTAAAATAAATAAAAATTCACATGGTTGGGGACAATTATCAGATATCAAAATGGGGTCGTGGGCTAAAACATATACAGTTACATCTAAATAAACTACATGTTAAAAACAGACATTTCCATTTATATAGGTAGTAATGTATAGGCCCAGATATCCCATATCCCTGGATATGAAGTGTAATGCCTCTTATTTCATGGTTTATGATCTCACCTGATGAAATGTTTGTCACAGATAATAAGTAAAAATATGTTAAAGTTCTACTTAAGCAATTTTTTGGCACCCAAAAGTACAGGAAAATGGTCCAGTTCACGCATTTATCAAAGAAATATCCCTGGTCATCCCTACTACCTCTGCACTGGCTGACTCACTTAACACACATGCTTCGACTGCAAATTATGGCTAAGTGTTGGAGTGTGTTCCTGACTATCCAGAAAAAAATGGTGCTGTCTGGTTTGCTTAATAGAAAGAAAGTTAAATGATTTATACTTTTACTTTTAATATATTTTATTACAATTACATTTACTTTTGTTACTGAAGTATATTTCAATTCAAATACTTTTATACTTTTACTCAAGTAGTATTTTACTGGGTGACTTTCACTAGTATCTTTACTTTTAGTATGAGTCTCTCTCTCTCTCTCTCTCTCTCTCTCTCTCTCTCTCTCTCTCTCTCTCTCTCTTTGGAGAATAGACCCTGCTACTCTGTGGGAGTAATCTGACCATATCTGCGATAAACTGGACCTGGAGCTGGTGGTTTACCTTCCGGATTGGATTTGAATTTGGAGGGGGGAGGGAGGTTTCTATCACCCTTCCCCATCTTGTTCTAGCATTGGGACTCACCCCACTCCTTCCCCTTGTACCCCAGTACCCCCTTCTTCTGTCTTAAAAGGCAATCAAAAAATTATGGCACACACACCAAGCTCTTAACCAGCTGAGTCCCTCCACCAATGAGGAGAGCCTAAAGTTGGTATTTATGTTTGAATAGAGGTTATTGTTTTAGTGCAGTAAAGAGTTGGGTTTTTTTTCAGTTAAGTATTGATGTTTTGTAGAGGTCCAGACGTGTTGGCATCCATTTTGATTATTTAAAACATTCTGAAAATATCTGTTAATTTTAACAGTGTAGATCAACTCAATTCGGTGATACATGTAGCTCTATCAAGATTAACGGCTCTTTAGTACAGGTTACCCTGTATTGTTTTAAGGTTATAAAACATAAGTTTTTATTTAATTTTTTACAAATAACATAAATTCCATTTTATTATCAATGTGTACTTTCTGATTAATATCTGTTGGTTAGATAAGACATTTATGAATTAATTTCTTATTTTTCTATCATAAAATAAATATCAGGGAACACTAAAGTGTACTAACTATGTTGATTACAAAATCTATCACGGAGCTAACAATTATAAATGTTGTGTTTGGTTTTCAAAAGGTTTAACTGAAATGATTGTTATTTATTTATTCCCCCCCCAAAACAGTACAGATTTAATTAAATCCTTCTGATTATTTCATTAACTTAATCAAACATAATTCGTTGACAATTTCCCCCCTTAATATTACAAAATAAAGGCTTTTCTGTACTGCAGTTTCTCCCACATTCTAATGTTGTCTTTTGTCACAGCATTTACAATATGTTGACTCATAGTTATGCCTGTAAGAACTAACTCATGAAGAGGAGTCTGTAGTATTACTGTACTCACACATTTGGATAACAATATACTTTAAATGACGTTTAAATCATTTTGTTTGGTCTAAGCAGGTTATTCAGTAATGTAATGATTATTCCAGGGGTTTGAACACTGATGTCTGGAACCATGTTGTGTAAATCTGGTGCTCCCAGATTTAGAGTTTATTGCGATCAGTTCATCTGAAAAATATGTCGTTTTGTGTTCATTTTTTTTGGTGAAGAATGTAATATCTTCTATGAAGAGTGAACTGCAATCTCTGCAAGGAGAGAAAATAAAATGATTGCAATAAGACTGTTGAATTTTGCTATTTGTGAATTTTCATGGTTTATTTGTCTTCATTTGTGTTTCTTTGTTTTACTACAGGAAGTTCTTGTAAAAAATACACACACATACAAATACACACACATACAAATACACACACATACAAATACACACACATACAAATACACACACATACAAATACACACACATACAAATACACACACATACAAATACACACATGTATTTGTGGAAGACATATATATATTATGTACAAAGCGTAGGAGTATGTTCATAATGAGACCTCAGGGACTTCAGATGACCTTGTGGTTTCAAAGCCATTGTAACCTGAGAAACCCAACAGAATATTGAGTTGAATTTATATTTGATGTCGGCAGAACCCTGATAAGACTGAGGCATTGCATACTCCTGGGAGTAATTCTCCTTCATACATCATAGGTTACCTCAAACATCTATAGAGTATAATATGTACAGCAGTTATTTATATTCCTATCAAGACAGATAATCAACGATGAATAGAGCAATATGATTTAAAAAAGGAAGATACAGTTACATCTAAATAACCCATACGTTTCAAAATACATTTACATTTATATAGGTAGTAATGTATAGGGCCAGAAATCCAATATCCCTGGATATGAAGTCTAATTCCTCTTATTTGATTGTTTAACCTAATGACTCTGTAGGATTGGTTCTGGGTTTGACCTTCACTTCGGTCCCATCTTTACTTCCTTTGCGATCCCATCTCTCGTAGTATGATTTCCCTTCAGGTATCACAAGTCCGGGTTGTGGTGTGGGTCTGGCAGGCTGGCCGTGGGTCTGGCAGGCTGGCCGTGGGTCTGGAGATGACTGAAGAGACCGATGGCTGAACAGGTGCTCAGGGCCCATAGCATGCAGTATGGAGATCACTGGTTCAACACTTCATGGATGTAGTTTGATATATGTTTCTTATATTTTCAATGGTATTTTGTTTTTCTCATTGTGAAGCTGAACAATAACAGTTTCTCTAATATTTTCTAAGAATGTTTCATTTAATTTGAATGTCCATCTTCCACATCAGATGTTACCTTCAAACACCTTAAACTCAGGTCAGACTCCTCACTGATTTCAGAGAGCAGTTTGTCCACCGAACGCTGTTTCTCTTGTTCCATGTGTATCAAAAGACTCCATCTTTGAAGGCTAACACTAATGGCTAACCCTGTGTCTGTCTTCTGGACTCGGTGCTCCAGGTACTTCAGACACAGGTGGAGTAGTGCTTGGATGAGGGGGCATTGATGCTTTAGATTTATTTTGTTACCCGAGGAACCTTCAACCTTTGGGAGTAGCTTCCACAAGATGTCCAAGACCTCAGGAAACACCTGCTTTAGCATTGTGAAGTCTTTAGGAGGAGACTGAATTTTGTCAATGGACCGCAGTGCCTCTTCTAAGAAAGTTGTCTTAATCAATGGTTGCCTGCCCAGGTAAACTATGTATGTCGAAGTCTGTGGTGGTGTCTTGCTCCTTCCTCTGAACGAGGGTGCTAGGTATATCTGCAGACGGTTGGCAAGTATTGTGGCACATATTTTGTACTTTCGGTTCAGTGACATATTGAATCCCTCTGGTATTGTCTTCTTCTTGAGTATTTCATTGTATTCATGCTTTAAGGTCTCTGTTTCCATGAGGTCCTCTTCCCTTGATCCATTTGATGAGTCGGTCAGGGATTTCATTGCCACAAGGACTTCAGCTCCACTGATATTTCCTGCTCTTCTATCTAATTTGTTATTGACTTTTTGTCCACCATCGCCCAACTTCCTCAGCTTTTCAAGAACATCTGTTAACGTGCTTTCTATTTTAGGAACGAGGATCTTCAGAGACACAGGGTTGTGATCTGAAATCCTTATGTCAGTGTGAATCTCACAGCTCTGAGCACATGGGGCTTTGTCCTGTTGCATGAAGAACATATCTATCCGGGAGTGGCTGGTGCCCTGATAACGAGTGAAGGCTTCTTCTGTTGGTTGTAGTCTTGCCCATGTGTCTTGGAGGTTCAGTGAGGAAATGAAACTCTGCAGGAGAGGTCGTAGGGATGTGTGCCGTCTATGTTCAGATGCTGTACGCTTGTCAAAGTCGAGGTCCAAGACTGTGTTGAAATCCCCTCCAATCACTAAAGTGCCAATCTTCATCTCCTGAAGATACTGGGACAGCCTCCCCAGTACTTTCTTGTCTTCTTTGTGATTGTACACGTTCACAAGAGTGAAGAGTTGACCATACATCTGACAGAACAGGACAATGTAGCCACCAGCGTAATCTTCATCATGGCAGATGTACTCATAGTGTGGTTTTAGTTTTTCATTCACCAGTATGGCCACTCCTTTGCTCCTCGGAGAGTAAACGGTGAAGTAAGAGGTCCAATCTCTTTCCATCTTAATCCATCCATCCATTTTCAGCTCGGGTCCAATGTGAGTTTCTTGAAGGAAGATTACGTCAGCTTTCTGTTTCTCGCCATAGTCCATTATATCAATCAACTTATTTGGTCTGTGTTTTGTTGGATTAACACCACAAATGTTCCAGGTGATGATAGAGAGACTTCCTGTAGATTGTTCCATAGTTCTTGCTGTTTCTAGGTTGGATTCTACAACATAAAGATATCAGATTGAGTTCATAATAAGATAATTGAAATCAGACTTTCCTCCTAACCAACAGATTCACCCAGATTCAGCAAGTATTTGCACAAGCACACAATAACTTCTTCAGAATATATATATTTTTTAAAAGATTAAAGATGAATCTCTGCTTATCTGCCATTAACCATCTTCATGTAATAAGGGCGAAGTTATTCACACAGTTCTACACTCATATGCACATCAATACATATACAAAACAACACATAATAGCCTCACCTGTGTAGTGCTGATCCAAGTGTGTCTTCTCTGTCATGCTGAATGACCTGTGTAGAGCTGATCCAGGTGTGTCTTCTCTGTCGTGCTGAATGACCTGTGTAGAGCTGATCCAGGTGTGTCTTCTCTGTCGTGCTGAATGACCTGTGTAGAGCTGATCCAGGTGTGTCTTCTCTGTAGTGCTGAATGAACTGTGTAGAGCTGATCCAGGTGTGTCTTCTCTGTCGTGCTGAATGACCTGTGTAGAGCTGATCCAGGTGTGTCTTCGCTGTCGTGCTGAATGACCTGTGTAGAGCTGATCCAGGTGTGTCTTCTCTGGCGTGCTGTATGACCTGTGTAGTGCTGATCCAGGTGTGTCTTCTCTGGCGTGCTGTATGACCTGTGTAGAGCTCCAGGTGTGTCTTCTCTGTCGTGCTGATTGACCTGGGCTACTCAGGTGAGTTTAAATAATAAAGGTTGCTTGCATCCATAGAAACAACCACACCCACCTCTGCATCATAACAGCAATTATTAGATTGATGCCGGTAATAAGACTCATAGAATGCCACTCGACCGTGAGTCAGTCAGTTTTGTTTCATTCTAGTTTCTATTTCTAATCCCAGTTTTGAATGACTACCTGTACATTTGCTCAAACAAATAATATGTTATTGTTGAAGTACAAATGACTGCCAATGTCATCAAATATATATTTTTTTATTAAAGTCTCATTATTATATTTTATGCAACATCTCACTTGTATGTCTCTTAAACCTTTACAAGAAATGCAATCTGGAGGGTTACATTTGTCTCTCTATTTGACATTCCATTGTAAGGTGTTAGATATAATTGCTGCATCCTTTGTTTTGACGAGGTGGGGGCATGTGAATTTTATAATGTTTCATTTTATTTTTGTCCTCATTTCGGAGTTAACGAATGTCTTCGAGAACAAATTACATTACAAGTTCAGTGAAGGTAGATCAGGATGTACTAGATAACTGGGTTATGGTCTTCATTATGATTCAATCTTGAGGTCATTTCTATAACTTCACAAAGTTCTCATGTTTGTTCAGTCTTTACAGGGACAGTGGAGGATTACTGTGTCTTAAGTGGTAAATGTCATTTTGTGATTCCCTTTACTGATTACAGTGGGAATGTTATGCAGTGTGATGGCGATTGCATCGTTTGTGGACCTGTTGGGGCGGTACGCAAATTGAAGTGGGTCTAGGGTGACAGGTAAGGTGGAGGTGATATGGTGATATGATCCTTGACTAGTCTCTCAAAGCACTTCATGATGACAGAAGTGAGTGCTACAGGGCGATAGTCATTTAGTTCAGTTAACTTTGCCTTCTTGGGTACAAGAACAATGGTAGCCATCTTAAAGCATGTGGGAACAGCAGACTGGGATAGGGAGCGATTGAATATGTCCGTAAACACACCAGCCAGCTGGTCTGCGCATGCTCTGAGGACGCGGCTATGCCGTCTGGGCCAGCAGCCTTGCAAGGGTTAAAACACGTTTAAATGTTTTACTCACATCAGCCACGGAGAAGGAGAGGGGAGGTCGGTGGCACTGTGTTATCCACAAAGCAGGCAAAGAAGGTGTTTAGTTTGTCTGGAAGCGTGAAGTCGGTATATTTAAGTATATTTTGGCATTTACATTTACTTTTGATACTTATGGTAAGTATATTTAGAACCAAATACTTGTAGACTTTTACTCAAGTAGTATTGTATTGGGTGACTAACTTTTACTTCAGTAACTTTCTATTAAGGTATCTTTACTTTTACTCATGTATCATAGTTGGGTACTTTTTCCACCACTGGCTACTGATATTCAGGTGAGTCTCTAAATATTAAAGGTTGAGTGCATCTAAACAAACATCCACATGCACCCTCTGCGTCATACCAGCCCCTATCGTTAGATAGATATGACCTATGGAATCCCACCTGTAAAAACAGTTTTAGATTTCCATTGAGTTACATTTTCAATTCTGTTTTTTCATCACTACCTTTTGGTTTTGAACAAGCAAATGTAAATTTTAATTACTTCTAATGTCATCAAATAGTTATTTATTAAAGTCCTGTTGTGGTAACCTTTAAATATTTAGCATTTAGTCTTTTTTAGGATTTCCATCAGCTGTTACTAAGGCAGCAGCTACTCTTCCTTGAAGCAAAAATTAAGAAATGCAGTCAGGAGGATTCAATTTGTCTCTCTATTTGACTCTCCGTTGTGTAATATGTAATGTATAAATGCACCGTTCTTTGTTTTGAGGGGGCGGGGCATTTTCAGATGTTCTTATTTTTATCTTGCTTTCAAAGGTAAGGAATGTCTTGTGAGAGTTGCGTGCGAGCACTCGGAGACAAATGACATTCTTTACATACAAGTTTAGTGACGGTAGAGCAGGATGTACTAGATAACTGGGTTATGATCTTCATTATGATTCAATGAACTGTCTTAAAGTCATTCCTATAACTTCACTAACTTCACTTCTGGTGTGTTTGGTCAGTCTTTACAGGGACAATGGAGGACTACTGTGTCTTAAGTGATAAATGTCATTGTGTTCATCCCTTTACTGATTACAGTGGAAATGTTGGTGTGTCATCGCTGTCATACTGTATTACCAGTGATAGTCATACTGTATTACCAGTGATAGTCATACTGTATTACCAGTGATAGTCATACTGTATTACCAGTGATAGTCATACTGTATTACCAGTGATAGTCATACTGTATTACCAGTGATAGTCATACTGTATTACCAGTGATAGTCATACTGTATTACCAGTGATAGAGGTCTCTTTAAACATTAAAGGTTGTATGCATCTATAAAAACAGCCACACCCAACATCCAATATTTTATTGCAATTTTTTATAAAAGTTAGCCACATTATAGTAATTTAATTGTGTATGTTTCTGAAACCTATAGAAACAATGCAATTAGGAGCATTTGATAAATATTTCCTGTGAATAACCAGTGGTGTAAAGTACTTAAGCAAAATACTTTAAAGTACTACTTAAGTAGTTTTTTAGTGTATCTGTACTTGACTTTAAAACATTTTAGACAACCTTTACTTCACTACATTTGTAAAGAAAATAATGCACTTTTTACTCCATACATTTCCCTGACACCCAAAAGTACTTGTTACATTTCGAAGGCTTAGCTGTAACGGTTTTCCTGTGGTGAAGGAGAAGCGGACCAAAATGCAGCGTGGTGGTTATTCATGTTCTTTAATAAAGGAACTAGACATGAAATAACTAACAAAAAACAATAAATGTGCGAAAACCTAAACAGTCCTATCTGGTGCAAAACACAGAGACAGGAACAGTCACCCACAAACACACAGTGAAACCCAGGCTACCTAAGTATGATTCTCAATCAGAGACAACTAATGACACCTGCCTCTGATTGAGAACCATACTAGGCCGAAACATAGAAACACCCAAAACCTAGAAAAACCAACATAGACTGCCCACCCAACTCACGCCCTGACCATACTAAATAACTACAAAACAAAGGAAATAAAGGTCAGAACGTGACATTAGCAGGACAGGAAAATGGTCCAATTAACGCACGTATCAAGAGAACACGTGGTCATCCCTACTGCCCTTGATCTGGTGGTCTCACTAAACACAAATGATTCAATGAACCAGATTGAGGTCGTTTCTATAACTTCAAAGTTGCCTTGTGTTTGTTCAGTCTTTACAGGGTAAATGGAAGATTTCGGTGTTTTACGTGGTAAACGTTATTGTGTGATTCTCTTTGCTAATGACTGAGGCAATGTGAACACAACCTGTGATTCAACAGCTTAAACTAGATAGATCACTTAGTGTACTCTCCTTCATCCACACGAAGCATATTGCTTTTCACCTCTCACCTGACGAGGAGAGGGAGCTTTAACCCCAATCCCAAATCTGGAAGATTGTCCAGGTGCATGCAATCCACCTACCTTTGCTATTGCCAATATTACTGTATTCCTAACACAAATCCAATCCTTTTACACCAGCACCAATGGATAACAGTCCATTTGGAAACAGGCAATATGTTGTTCAATCACCCAAACCAGGTACCTCGACTACAGATTTGCTTGTTGTTGTTGATTGCTTGGTCAGGTTACACAAAACACACACAAACTGTCCAATCAAATACTTCTCAGCCATACCCTCTACTGTTCACTGAATCATAACATCCTTAATTCAATAGTGACAATATGAAGGACATTGCAAATAGCAACTTCTGAGTATATTTTGCTTTGTTAACATGTTCAGTATTTGTTACATGCTTCATAAACAACTGGTGTAGACTACCATTGAAATGCTTACTTACAGGCCCTTCTCAACAATGCTG